>NW_018404308.1:1047516-1074631 GCF_002113885.1 Mizuhopecten yessoensis | reverse complement strand
TAATCCAAATTGTATTGGTTTACAATGTAAATTTAAAATCAAGGGTTGACTTATGTCCACCTGCTACTAAAAACCATTTTATACACTTTGAACTTTAAGCTCCAACTTGGCCAAAAGACATATTTGTTAGGAAAATTTACTTCCTAACCAAAGCTTAAGTAGTTTTTTAGGTGGATGCTAATCAGATAGCAATAGAAAACAGCACGCAATAATTTCAACCGATTAATTGATTATGGGATTTCATAATTGATTAGTCGCAATTGGTTGTGTAACCGATTAGTTTTCGATTTTAATTGATCATCGGACACCACTAGAAAATAGTAAACTTTTTTTCAGCAATTATTGATCCGGTCTGTAATCGTGATATGCATCATCCTTATATAGAGCATAATATGTGCAGCAGCAGTTTAAGTAATGTTAAAAATCCTGGAAGAAATTGATACATACTAAATATTGAAATGCTGTCGCGTCGTTCATTGTCGGCTTACATATTGATGTACTATCTACTCTTGTTTTACTAGTAACACAACGGACATTTCATTTGCATTATAATTGTCCATTGATTTCAATTAAATGTCCATTATGTTACCAACGTCCATTATGTTACATGCAATGTCCATTATGTTATTTGAACTAAATATCCCAATACTTTTTGCAGCATTGCCTATTTTCGGTTCTTTTTGCTCATGGTATATCAATTTATAACCATAAGCTAATATATAGTTGTTTCATGAACAAGCATATGCATTGATGTTAAAAATTCTATTCGGAACAGACCCCGTCACTATGCAATTACCTAAGCCATTGATATAGTTTGATTTTTGCTCTAACGAAAAAAACTGAGGAAACTATTGTCCATGTCCTACTTATGAAACTGTACTGCTGTTCTAAATTAAACAAAATTTAAGTTAAAGTTCCTGTTTTTTACCTTTAAAAAATCAATTTTAAAATTGGTAACATAATGGACATTTTTACCTTAATTACCAAATTTCCGTTGCTATGGTAACCAAACAGGTAATATTTCAGATTTCCGGTATTGAAATAATTAAATACTGATATATGTACTTCAGTTTGGTTATATAAAATTGATTGTTTATTGATGTTGTTTTTGCATTTTTTTCAATTCAGAAAATTGACAATTTCTGATAATGACTCATATGTATTTATACAGATGTGTTTGTTTCTTCTTCCAAATCTGTATCAGCTCACTGCTGTCAAACGGTTTGTGTTTTGACCTTTGACCAGGAACTGTATGTTTTGGTACTGTTATTGTTGTGTGGGGACCTTAGACCAGGAACTGTATGTTTGGGTACTGTTATTGTTGTGTGTGGACCTTTGACCAGGAACTGTATGTTTTGGTACTGTTATTGTTGTGTCGGTACCTTTGACCAGGAACTGTATGTTTTGGTACTGTAATTGTTGTGTTGGGACCTTTGACCAGGAACTGTATGTTTTGGTACTGTTATTGTTGTAGAATGCACCCACCTATGATTGCAGTTGGAAGTGATGATGCCAGCCCATCGGGTGGGGGTAAAGTTCAGATCTACGAATACAATGACAAGACCAGGAACACAACAGCGAACAAGAACCTCATGCTAATATTTAACATTTATAATAGAACTGTATGTTTTGGTACTGTTATTGTTGTAGAATGCACCCACCTATGATTGCAGTTGGAAGTGATGATGCCAGCCCATCGGGTGGGGGTAAAGTTCAGATCTACGAATACAATGACAAGACCAGGAACACAACAGCGAACAAGAACCTCATGCTAATATTTAACATTTATAATAGAACTGTATGTTTTGGTACTGTTATTGTTGTGTCGCTACCTTTGACCAGGAACTGTATGTTTTGGTACCAGGAACTGTATGTTTGGGTACTGTTATTGTTGTGTTGGGACCTTTGACCAGGAACTGTATGTTTTGGTACCAGGAACTGTATGTTTGGGTACTGTTATTGTTGTGTGGGGACCTTTGACCTGGAACTGTATGTTTTGGTACTGTTTTTGTTGTGTTGGGACCTTTGACCAGGAACTGTATGTTTTGGTACTATTATTGTTGTGTGGGGACCTTTGACCAGGAATTGCATGTTTTGGTACTGTTATTGTTGTGTGGGGACCTTAGACCAGGAACTGTATGTTTGGGTACTGTTATTGTTGTGTGGGGACCTTTGACTAGGAACTGGATGTTTTGGTACTGTTATTGTTGTGTGGGTACCTTTGACCAGGAACTGGATGTTTTGGTACTGTTACTGTTGTGTGGCGACCTTTGACCAGGAACTGTATGTTTTGGTACTATTATTGTTGTGTGGGGACCTTTGACCAGGAACTGGATGTTTTGGTACTGTTATTATTGTGTGTGGACCTTTGACCAGGAACTGTATGTTTTGGTACTATTATTGTTGTGTGGGGACCTTTGACCAGGAATTGTATGTTTTGGTACTGTTATTGTTGTGTCGCTACCTTTGACCAGGAACTGTATGTTTTGGTACCGTTATTGTTGTGTCGGTACCTTTGACCAGGAACTGTATGTTTTGGTACCAGGAACTGTATGTTTGGGTACTGTTATTGTTGTGTCGGTACCTTTGACAAGGAACTGTATGTTTTGGTACTGTTATTGTTGCGTGGGGACCTTTGACCAGGAACTGGATGTTTTGGTACTGTTATTATTGTGTGTGGACTTGTTGTGTTGGGACCTTTGACCAGGAACTGTATGTTTTGGGACTGTTATTGTTGTGTGGGGACCTTTGACCAGCAACTGTATGTTTGGGTACTGTTATTGTTGTGTGTGGACCTTTGACTAGGAACTGGATGTTTTGGTACTGTTATTGTTGTGTGGGTACCTTTGACCAGGAACTGGATGTTTTGGTACTGTTATTATTGTGTGGGGACCTTTGACCAGGAACTGTATGTTTTGGGACTGTTATTGTTGTGTCGGTACCTTTGACCAGGAACTGTATGTTTGGGTACTGTAATTGTTGTGTGGGGACCTTTGACCAGGAACTGGATGTTTTGGTACTGTTATTATTGTGTGTGGACCTTTGACCAGGAACTGTATGTTTTGGTACTGTTTTTGTTGTGTGGGGACCTTTGACCAGGAACTGTATGTTTTGGTACTGTTATTGTTGTGTGGGGACCTTTGACCAGCAACTGTATGTTTGGGTACTG
This sequence comes from Mizuhopecten yessoensis, assembly GCF_002113885.1. NCBI lineage: Eukaryota > Metazoa > Mollusca > Bivalvia > Pectinida > Pectinidae > Mizuhopecten > Mizuhopecten yessoensis. Next base: position 1,071,462 of record NW_018404308.1, on the reverse strand, counting down.
TTATTGTTGTGTCGGTACCTTTGACCAGGAACTGTATGTTTTGGTACTGTCATTGTTGTGTCGGGACCTTTCACCAGGAACTGTATGTTTTGGTACTGTTATTGTTGTAGAATGCACCCACCTATGATTGCAGTTGGAAGTGATGATGCCAGCCCATCGGGTGGGGGTAAAGTTCAGATCTACGAATACAATGACAAGACCAGGTACACAACAGCGAACAAGAACCTCATGCTAATATTTAACATTTATAATATTGCAGTAATCTTAATATCTCTTTATTGTATATGACAATTGCACATCACCATTGAGTCGAACAGACAAGTTTTACTTTGCTGACTGGTAAACTAAGGGTTCAAGATGAACATAACTCACACAGGTGATTACAAATGTGGTTCAAAATAAGTTGCAATGTTTCAGCACATTTTCTAAAATCTTGTTAATTGATTGATAATGCCAGTATAGATTTTAAAATTACGTATAAAAGGAACTGCTGGAATATATTGAAAATTTCTTTTGTGCATTTTGACTATTACTGTCCATAAAGTTTTTTTTTTTTTTTTTTTACAGAAAATGGGTGAAAGTTGAAACAATCAATATAGTGACAGATCCTGTACATGACATTGCCTTTGCTCCAAACCTAGGGCGGTCTTATCATCTACTGGCTGTAGCTTCTAAAGATCTCAAAGTGATCAGCCTCACACCTCTCAGGTAACTTAACACTCAGGTACAATATCAGACAGGTGTAGTCACGCTCCAAACCTAGGCTCGTCCTATCATCTACTGGCTGTAGCTTCTAAAGATCTCAAAGTGATCAGCCTCACACCTCTCAGGTAACTTAACTATGTACTCGCACTCAGGTACAATATCAGACTGGTGTAGTCACGCTCCAAACCTAGACAGGCCCTATCATCTCCTGGCTGTAGCTTCTAAAGATCTCAAAGTGATCAGCCTCACACCTCTCAGGTTACAAAAATGTATACTTACAATCAGGTAAAATATCAGACAGGTGTAGTCACACTTAGGTACAATATTAGACAAATGCAGTGTTTTGGTCTCAGAATTGTTTTGTTTTTGTTTTTTGTTGGGGTTTTATTTGGGGGGGGGGGGGGGGTAACTATATTTGAGTCATTTTACTGTCTAGTTTACATGACTGGGATGATTTGAAATAAAGTGAATTTGACTGTAGATAGTAGACACTCATGCAGTAATTGTTTCCAGCACCAGGGATGCCCCTCTAGCAGCTAATCAGGTGAACAGCAACAAGTTCACCATTAAGAGAGTGGCAGAGTTCACAGATCATGAATCAGAGGTAAGATTGAATTAAAGTATTTTTAGTATATTAAGCAAAATGTTTCTATTTGCTTTTAGGAAAGTTGTTAACAATTATTTAGTTTCAAGTTATTTTCCTTTAGTTAGACAGTTGATGCTTTACTTTATAATACAGGTGTGGAGAATATGTTGGAATGTGATTGGGACGGTGCTGGCCTCCTCAGGGGACGATGGCTGTGTCAGGCTCTGGAAAGGTAAACCATTCACCATAACATCTAAATAATTATAGTGATAGGAAAGTTAAACCATTCACCATAACATCTAAACAATGATAGTGATAGGACAGTGTTTCAGTTAGCCTTATGTAAGCATCAGTCATTTTATTCAGAATAAACAGACATTTACTGAAGGATTTTATTTTTAAGGTGTATGAATGGGACTATAACGCAATGCCAAAACATAAACCACACATAATATGCCCCTGGACCATTATGGAGTGACATTCATAGTTTGACTATTCCATGGATCTGTCATTCTTAACATTTAGTTCCATTACCATTAATATTAAAAGTCGGTCATCAAAATTCATATATGGAAGTTCTGCACCAATTTATCAAATATAGGTCACTGTGACCTTTTATTTTCTGCTTCATTGACTGAGGTTAAACTTTGAGTTTAGTTCCATTTCTTTGGGGTTAAACTTTGGATTTAGTTTTATTTTCATCACAGGAGCAGGGGCATATATGTATGTTTACATTTTTGAAAATATTTTCCAGTTTAAAAAAATACTTATGTTTGGAATAATTAAGATCTTAATCTTAGTGTAAAATTTTGGAAGAAATTCTGATTTTCTGAAGGTTGAAAAAGGTTTGTATAATTATTTTGTTGTTAGCAAACTATCTAGACAGCTGGCGATGTATGGCAGTTCTGAAAGGGGACGGGACACATCAGCAAGACATGGACCGCTTGTCAGGGCTTGCTGCCCTTTCTCAGCAACCAAGCTTCAACAGTAACGCACAGACAGACATGGGTGTGAGCGGCAGCGTCAGGTACTTTAAAGTTACACCAGTCGCCTCCAGAGATCAGGTGCCCTGGCACTGACCCACGTCAATGGTTGCCCATAGCGACCAGTGGCAGGGAATGAACACTTAAGAACTAAATGAAATGGACACAGTAACAAAGTCTGTCAAGTGTCGAACTCTTGACAGTAATGTTCAGTGTATATAAATAACGCTGTCAACACCGACGGAACAGTTTTGTTATGTAAATATTGTTTGAGTGATGGGAATGTTAGGTATCTAGTTGATAGGTTGTCTGTAGATTTGTAACCTATTTATAACTCCCAACACAGTCAAGTATGCTAGGTTGTACAGACCTGTACAGACTGATTAACAGGCATATCTGATGACTGGATGTGTTCAAGGAATTATGACATTTTAGTAATGAAACTGCATTTAGTATAAAATACATGTCAGATGTTAAAACATTTATACTCTTCAGAAATATTTGTCAAGATAAATCAGTCCTTTTCTTGTATTGTCTCGATTGGTTTGATATGCTTTAATTGTGTGAAGTTATCCTTTTTGTCTTTTTTTCTTTCTGTACTTACTTTCTTGCTAAAGTTTCCCTGTACTGCCAGTCTATTTTTACATCTATCTCCTTAAATTTCAATTAAGCTATAAACTTTTCATTTCCTGCACAATCTCCTTTACAGGTCTAAAATGACGCAGTAGTGGGAAGGCTGCTGTATACACTTAGTGATTCACTGATGCTAGAGCAATGTCCGCAGTCTTACACATCATTTATTAGCATCAAATATCTGCATGAGAAAGTCAGGGCATTCCTTTTTTTACAAGCCTTGAACTTCATTTTATAAAACTAGCACAAGAAATTCCTCATTTTACTTTAATAATCTTATCATGTATTATCATCTTTGCCTAACTATGCAGAACAACCTGTTATAAAGGTTTCAAGTATTCTCTGTATTGTATTGGCAGATATTTAACGCAAACTTGACCACTCAACTGCTACAATTGTTTTATTGCTTTGCTTGGTTCGGCTTTGTTTGGGTATCCACATCTTTAACATTTTTTCTCTTGAATGGCTACCAAGAGTAATGAGAAATTATGACGTATTCCTAAGAAATTATTTGTGATAATAACAGATTGATATATTAGGAGAAGACAAAAGTGCAAAAAGGTTGAGCTTTTTAACCATGATTTACTAGTTGTTTTGTGGCTCAATCAAATGCCTGGTTTTGTACTGTTGTAGACTTTAGAATGCCTGGTTCTGTTGTAGACTTCAGAATGCCTGGTACTGTTGTAGACTTCAGAATGCCTGGTTCTGTTTAAGACTTCAGAATGCCTGGTATTGTTGTAGACTTTAGAATGCCTGGTACTGTTGTAGACTTCAGAATGCCTGGTACTGTTGTAGACTTCAGAATGCCTGGTACTGTAGTAGACTCAGAATGCCTCGGTCTGTTGTAGACTTAAGAATGCCTGGTTCTGTTGTAGACTTCAAATGCCTGGTTCTGTTGTAGACTTCAGAATGCCTGGTACTGTTGTAGACTTTAGAATGCCTCGTTCTGTTGTAGACTTTAGAATGCCTGGTTTTGTTGTAGACTTCAGAATGCCTAGACTGTTGTAGACTTCAGAATGCCTCGTTCTGTTGAAGACTTCAGAATGCCTGGTACTGTTGTAGACTTCAGAATGCCTGGTTCTGTTGTAGACTTCAGAATGCTTGGTTCTGTTGTAGACCTTAGAATGCCTGGTTCATACTGGGCCATACTTGACTGCCTATTTTAGTGAAATCTATCCATTAGTACGATGTCCTAGTACTATCACTTACGATTTGCCCGTGTGAGGGAATGGCACTACTGGTGATTTTTTGACATGACTGTATGCGTTAATATTATACATACATTCCTACTATTCTAATCATAAGCATAGATAACACTAAGTTACAAGTATTCAGCATAATAAAACCAAAAAACTATCATGTTGAATGCCGTGAATTATGCTGTATCATTAACACATCAGTTTATTCCATCTTTATGTATGACTGGATAGGTTTATAAGTTGCGTAATAGCTGTACTTTCAAACTTAACGCTGATCTAACAAGCATACAGGATCACTGAAGGAACGATGTCTAGATCTTCACAACTCATATAACTAACCTGGTAGGCATTTACACAACCTAATGATGAGCTGGCTAGAACAGTTTCTCTGAAACCTTTGTTAATGTTGTGTTTTGGACCACACCCAAACAACCATAACACATTTAAGTTAACATGTACTTTACAAAATACAAATGGAACTTGTAGATGTAACATTGCTTGGACCTTCACAGCTTGTAGGATTTGTTCACAGCTTAGTTGGTTTTCAGTCATACATTCTAGCATTCTCATGTTTATTTTTGATTTGACTATTGTCTCTTTGAGTGAAATTGTCCTGATAAACAGGACATTCTCTGAACTTGAATGTTTGTTCTACAGATTTTGTATATATATGATGTTGATTAAAATTTAGATCTACCATTAAATGTGTAATACTAGCTTTGCTTGTTTGTTGTTTATAACCGGACATTCAATAAACCATTGCTTTGGTATCAGTGAATCAGCCATGTATACACATTTAGCACCAACACATATATATATAATCTGATAACACCCGCAGCTTTTCTTTCTATTGATAATAAAGAAAGATCTTGCATTTCCTTTCTAAAATAAATTCTTTCACTTCTTTTCCAAACCTGTCTTCCTATTTTATGTGTTTTGTAATTTCATGCACATGGACAATTTGAACAAAAAGAGACTGGAATTCCTATAGCTGTTCAAGGTGGTATAACAAAGCATCCATTGGCCAATTTTTACAGAACTGTTAATTCCGTCTTTGCGTATTGCAGAGTTATCTTATCTTGGGAGCAGGTATTGATTGTTAAGTCACTTGTTTGTGAGAGTAACGTCATCAATTTTTGAGAAAACGACGTAATTTTGACGCACAAACCAATGACGTAACAATCAATACCTGCTCCCAAGAGAAGATAACTCTGCAATACGCAAAGACGGAATAAGCCCCTGCCCTAGAATAAAATTTGCATGCTTTAAGCATGCTGTTGGTGAAGGGCTGTTAGACATGTTCAAATAAATGACCTTGACACACTTACATTTGTGTTGAAAACTTTTACAACTTCTTCTTTAGATCTATGAGGCCTAGATGAATGATATTTGGCACACAGTATGATTTCTGTGGCGAAGGGCTATCAGGTTTTATTAAAATCAATAACCTTAGTGTAAATCTAATGACAAGACAAATGGGTTAACATGTTGAATGACTTATAATGAGGCATGGAGTAGTGATTTTGACCCGGTAGCTTGTTGGGATGAGCCGCCTTGAAGTTTAAGTTCAAATAAATGACCTCAACTCATATTCATTGCTTTGATTTGCATTCAATGTGACTGAAGTCTTCTAAGATCCACAATGCTAAGAGTAAGGTTATCTGGGACCAATCGGGCCATGAGGTTAAAATTCAAACTTTCAACAGAAATTTGCAGTTAGTTTCTGATTGATGTTTGTTGCCGAATAGAAATGTTAACCATAGAAACCACTAGTATGTTGTCATAGAAACCACTAGTATGTTGTCATAAAAACCACTAGTATGTTGTCATAAAAACCACAAGTATGTTGTCATAAAAAACACTAGTATGTTGTCATAAAAACCACTAGTATGTTGTCATAGAAACTACTAGTAAACAAAAATCTATAGAAATAGAGTAGAAGTTTCTTTGTTTTTAATGTAAACATTTATGATGGTATGCAACACAAGTACATTCAAGCATCACAATGATACCTTAATGCTTTTCAATCCTTAAATATCTATTATTAAAATATCAAGGAGTTGATGCTAAAGTTTGTGTGGGCCTGTTGGAAAGAACTTGGTAAATGTTGTGTAACTTTTAAGATGATATAGGCCATGTCTAGGACACATACTACAACAGCTATCATCAGCCAAGAACAAATACTAGAGGTCATGTTTAAGGACGAATACCAGAGGTCATGAATGGCTAAGTACAAATACTAGAGGTCATAGTCAGCTTAGGACAAAAAATAGAGGTCAATGTCAGCTTAGAACAAAAACTACAGACTGTCTATCTTAAGACACATACCAGAGGTCATAGTCAGCTTAGGACAAATACCAGAGGTCAAGGTAAGCTTAGGACAAATACTAGAGGTCAAGGTAAACTTAGAACAAATACTACAGACCATGTCCATCTTAGGACACATACCAGAGGTCATGGTCAGCTCGAGACATGCTAGAGGTCAAGGTCAATTTAGGACAAACACTACAGACCATGTTCTGTATTGAGACACATACCGGAGGTGATGGTCAGCTTAAGACAAATACGAAAGGTGATGGTCAGCTTAGGACAAATACCAGAGGTTAAAGTCAGATAAGGACAAATAATAGTGGTCAAAGTCCGATAAGGACAAATACTAGTGGTCATGATCAGTTTAGGACATTCTTCATACCATGTCTGTCTTAGGATACATACCAATGGTCATAGTCACGTTAGGACAAACTCTTGAGGTCATGATCTATTTAGGAAAAATACTAGAGGCCCTACCTTGAGATACACAAGAGGATAGGACATGTCCTGAATTGAACTGAAAAGATTTTATGCCATTAAGTCAATGATTTTCTAATATCTCTTAAACAAGAAAGAAGAATTCCAGTAAGTTTGGGAACAATTGGTATTAGTCAGAAAGGAGTCTCTGCTCCAGTGATAGTTTTAGTAACCATCCGTTTCTATAGTGACCGAGAGTAGTCTTGATTATCACCATTTACAGACATCTCTATAGACACACAGTGGAGATACTGATGTTTGTTTGAATGTAACAGTGTTTTATAGTTGATGTGTTCCATTCCAGATCTCCACCTCCTGTAAAAGGGAACATGAACATAAAGAGAAACTCGGGATGGCCAAACTTCAACACAAAAAAGGACCAAGGCAAGATGTACTACTGACCCTGTCTGACGAGTGATAACACTTATAACAATGTTTCGAGAAGAAGGTTGACTGTCCAACATGTATTATTTAGTCATTTTATTGTGTAAATAACAGTTATACATTAACATATGCATCCTGTGTACCAACAAAGTTGAAAGATATAATCAAAGTGGCAGAAAATGCTTTTAAATGCACAAACATTATAAGAGATATATATAAAGTTATAAACTACTACATTTTCAATGTCCCAGTCGATGGCTTTTAAGTGGAAAACTTCAGGGACAATTATATGTATGACCATTATTGTATTTTTCTGTAATTTCATTTTGAGATATTTACATTTTGCTCATTTACAAGTCTTAACCATTTATAATTTTGTGAGTTATTTCCCTTTAATCATGTGTAGAAACACCATAAATGTGTTCATTTTTGTCTGGGATAATTACTGAACGCTTCATCACTCCCTACCCATGAGACAATTGTGACATGTTTTATTGACAATACTCTCTCACACTGGAAACCTCAAATCATCCATTTACTAGAAAATGTATGCACTATTTTCTGTCACATTTTTAGGTCACCTGAGCTTTAGCTCAAGTGACCTATTGCTATCCGTTTTCGTCCGTCGTCCGTCGTCCGTTAACATTTTACATTTCAAACTTAAAGTCAAGTTCTGCTGGGCCGATTGAACTGAAAGTTGGTAGGAATGATCGCCTCATGGTCCTGACAAAGTGTTGTTATTTTTCGGGTCGATCAGAAATCCAATATGGCCGCCACGGCCGCCATTTTGAAAACCTATTTCAAACTTAAAGTCAAGTTCTGCTGGACCGATTGAACTGAAAGTTGGTAGGAATGATCGCCTCATGGTCCTGACAAAGTGTTGTTATTTTTCGGGTCGATCAGAAATCCAATATGGCCGCCACGGCCGCCATTTTGAAAACCTATTTCAAACTTAAAGTCAAGTTCTGCTGGACCGATTGAACTGAAAGTTGGTAGGAATGATCGCCTCATGGTCCTGACAAAGTGTTGTTATTTTTCGGGTCGATCAGAAATCCAATATGGCCGCCACGGCCGCCATTTTGAAAACCTATTTCAAACTTAAAGTCAAGTTCTGCTGGACCGATTGAACTGAAAGTTGGTAGGAATGATCGCCTCATGGTCCTGACAAAGTGTTGTTATTTTTCGGGTCGATCAGAAATCCAATATGGCCGCCACGGCCGCCATTTTGAAAACCTATTTCAAACTTAAAGTCAAGTTCTGCTGGACCGATTGAACTGAAAGTTGGTAGGAATGATCGCCTCATGGTCCTGACAAAGTGTTGTTATTTTTCGGGTCGATCAGAAATCCAATATGGCCGCCACGGCCGCCATTTTGAAAACCTATTTCAAACTTAAAGTCAAGTTCTGCTGGACCGATTGAACTGAAAGTTGGTAGGAATGATCGCCTCATGGTCCTGACAAAGTGTTGTTATTTTTCGGGTCGATCAGAAATCCAATATGGCCGCCACGGCCGCCATTTTGAAAACCTATTTCAAACTTAAAGTCAAGTTCTGCTAGGCCGATTGAACTGAAACTTTGTAGGAATGATCAGCTCATGGTCCTGACAAAGTGTTGTTATTTTTTAGGTCAATCAGAAATCCAATATGGCCGCCACGGCCGCCATTTTGAAAACCTATTTCAAACTTAAAGTCAAGTTCTGCTGGACCGATTGAACTTAAAGTTTGTAGGAATGATAGACTCATGGTCCTGACAAAGTGTTGTTATTTTTCGGGTCGTTCAGAAATCCAATATGGCCGCCACGGCCGCCATTTTGAAAAACTATTTCAAACTTAAAGTCAAGTTCTGCTAGGCCGATTGAACTGAAACTTTGTAGGAATGATCAGCTCATGGTCCTGACAAAGTGTTGTTATTTTTCGGGTCAATCAGAAATACAATTTGGCTGCCATGGCCGCTATTTTGCTACTAAATTCTAATAGGCCGATCTCACTTAAAATTGGTCTAGGAATGATCAGCTCATGGTCCTGACAAAGTTAAGTTAACATTATACTATTTTTTACTCAAATTGGTACATATTTCAACAAAAAAAACAACAACTGTAGACTCAGGTGACCGTTAAGGCCCATGGGCCTCTTGTTTCTTGTACTTTGGAAAACTGGATGCTCAAATCATGATTATATACAAGTTGTCTATTTATCTCTTTGTTCGGCTGTTTCTACTACTACTGTCGTCCTTGTTAATATCTGGGACAAAACTCAAGTGAATAGATATCCTTATCATTATCATCACTATTATGACAAAAGATTATCCGGTGAATGTACATCAACCTATAAACTTTGGGATATGTACTTTTGTATGTTAGTAAAAGTCCCCATCATTCAATTGCATGAAGGTTTTAGTCACTACACATTACGCAGGGGCATGTCATGTTTTAATATCTTCTAGGGACAGTCGTACCTATGACACCACAATCTGGTGTTTTCGGATCTGTGAGTAGCTATATAGAACATTACTGGTCCTTGTGACGAGGGAGGTACCTCTAGTCAGGTTATCTTCTGACTAATCATGTTGATAGACGAGACTTTATATTTCTCCGACAACCACTACAGGTTTTCTCACTCCGGACTCATTGGATGAACCTGCTGAGAGTTGGAAAACTGTTTTGGTTACCTGCTAGTGGGCATCCTTGATATCCAGGGGTTACGCTCCCTTTCACTCTCTGCACCCCTGGAATATGTCATAGCAAAATTGAAGGCACAAAGATAGCTGTTTGATTGGTCTCAGGAATAAAATACTGACTAATCAATTTTACCGTCACGTGACCGCGAGATTCTTTTGATGTATATCAAAGGATCGAGCTAGTCTTCCTGTCTCATTAACAAGGTGGCGCACACTGAGCCTTCCATTTTGCTATGACATATTCCAGGGGTGCAGAGAGCGAAAGTGAGCGTAACCCCTGGATATCAAGGATGGCTAGTGGGTTGCAACACGGAAATTATTTCAACAGAAACATATGGTTTTCTAGATGTAACGTCTGAATGCTGTGAGAGAGAAAAAAGGTCCCCAAACTTGTGAGGGTAGATAATCATGTTTAACTGACTCGAGTTAGATAAACATGATAACCAAGTATTGCTCATTAGGGAACCTCTATGTTCAATTCAAGAAAATGTTGATAGAGGACTGTAATGATATGCTTAATATCTTCCCAAAGTAGTAATTGTGCCTTATACAAATATTGACGACTTTATTGTTCAGGTACTTTTCACCCCCTTTATACATTGTATATTTACTGTCTACATAGCCTTTCCATTATAAATATTATATCTAGGTCAGTGTAAGACCTTTCACTATCTGTATGATATATTATGTATATATGTTATGAAAATAAGCAAATTTGAAAGTATGCATGATTTTGCTGATTAACATATTGGTCATTCAACAGGAACAAATATGTTCCTCAGAACCAAATATTCATGTCTATTGTCCTGTCCCCAGAACCAAATATTCATGTCCATTGTCCTGTCCTCAGAACCAAATACTCATGTCTATTGTCCTGTCCTCATAACCAAATATTCATGTCTATTGTCCTGTCCCCAGAACCAAATATTCATGGTCATTGTCCTGTCCCCAGAACCAAATGTCCTATCCTCAGAACCAAATACTCATGTCTATTTTCCTGTCCTCAGAACCAAATATTCATGTCTATTGTCCTGTCCCCAGGACCAAATATTCATGGTCATTGTCCTGTCCCCAGAACCAAATATTAATGGTCATTGTCCTGTCCCCACGACCAAATATTCATTTCTATTGTCCTGTCCCCAGAACCAAATATTCATGGTTATTACCCAGTCCTCAGAACCAAATATTCATGGTTATTGTCCTGTCCCCAGAACCAAATATTCATGGTCATTGTCTTGTCCCCAGAACCAAATAATAATGTTCATTGTCTTGTCCCCAGAACCAAATAATAATGTTCATTGTTCGGATCCAAATAACTGGGCATTCACATTCATTTTCCTGTCATCAGAACCAAATATTTATTGAACAGGAGGTTACTACTGTACCGGTTACCTAATTTTGTATTTTTATTAACATGAGTATTGAGATATGTTAGGTACTATAATTTTAAACCTGTTTTGAGGGTTGTGTAATGGTAGATTGTATAACTGACTAGATTCAGCATCATCTTAGTTGTGACTGTGTTTGGTGTACATGACTTTTAGTGGTTGAAAGTTGCGAGAGCAGTTAACTCGTTTAGTTATTTTTGGGTCCAGAAGAAATTTTTACTCTCAGAATGACTAAATTTTGTTTTAAAACATATTCACCAAGGTGCAATTTATGATTTTATATGTTTGTTGTTTTATTTTTTAGTTCATCTCACCAAAGGGTCCAAATCAGTTTATGCCACAGTGCATCACCTGTTGTCCAACACGAGTGATTAATATAAGTTGAAATAACTTGTTTCATAATTGTTGTAAAATAAATAAAGTTGATGATGATGATGTTGTCTCTCTGCCTGGCAGCAACTTTTTTCTTTAAATGGCCCTCTTCTAAATAACCAATCAGCCTAAGATCATGAAAGTATGCCAGTAGCATGCTGCAATGAAGGCCTACTATTTTTTTCAACTATATTACCTTGATCCACTTTCAATGTCACAGGGGTTAAATGTGTTAAAACCTTTCAACAACTTCTTCATGGTAACCAAGACTAGAGATACAATATTTAGCTAGTAACATGCTGGGATAACAGCCATCAAGTTAGATGAAATGAAGTATCTTTACTTACTTCCAAGTTCAACAGTGTCAAATGTGTCAGCACATTTAGATAAAAAATAACCAAGAGGCCTAGGGTTATGATATTTGGCTAGGAGCATGCTTGAATGAAGCACTAATAGGTTTGCTCAAATGAATGACTTTAATCTAATTTCAAGGTCACATGGGTCAAATATCTTAAACGTTTTGTAACAAAGTGGAAAAATTTAAGGCCCGACGGGTTCGAATACAGGACCCTTAGAATAGACGGACACTACTAATTGAGCTACCTGGTTGCCGATGATCCTTCCAGTCAAATTCCATAACATTCCTCCCTCCTTTTTTCTTAGTGTTCACCCCCGATGAAAACACTATTTACAAACCAGGTTTTAGTATCCCCTTGTTAAGCACTCGCCCAGTACTTGAAACAAGGGTTGGGCACAGGCACCATATGTAGCAAGAGCGTAATGATTCACAGCCTGACAGGGTTTCAAACCTTGGACCCTCCAAACTCTAGACGGATGCTCTAACCATTGAACTACCTGGTTGTCGATTTGATTTAAACATATTTTATTGCAGAATTTTGCAAATGGATTAGGCACAAGTTATTCCAACTTATGAAGCCTTCTCCCATAAATATTTTATACAATGACATGGCAACATCAATAGATTTTACACAAATCGATAATGAAAACAACGAAGGTCGAAGGAGAGAGAGAGAGAGAAATTTGAACCTACCACTGTCTTTAATAACTTCTGTACTGATTTGATACACTTTTAACAACTTTTTCTGAACAACCAAGCTTTTCTAGGGTCATGATACCACCTGTGACTCTATTTTATTTCAAGGTCACATAGGTCAAATGTGTAAAAATCATTTAGATTTCTTTTGAATAACCAAGAGCAACAACATTTTTAGGTCACCTGAGACAAAGTCTCAAGCGACCTATTGCGATTGCCTTTTGTCCGGCATCGTCCGGCCGTAAACAATTTACATTTTCGACTTCTTCTCCAAAACCCCTAAACCAATTTCACTGAAATTTTGCAGAAACCTTCCATGGCTTAAGGTCAACTAAAATTGTGAATTATATGGTCCCCAGCCCCCAGGGGCCTGAGGGGTGGGGCCAAAAAGGGTCAAATTGACTAAAATTTCAAAAATCTTCTTCTCGAGATCCAGATATGGTAGAATCAAATACTCTTCATAGATTGAAGGGTCTTAAGGTGCTTTACTAAAATTGTGAATTTCTTGACCCTTGGGTCTCACGTTTCCCCCTGGGGAGGGGGTAAACTTTACTATAGTTAAAATAGGGAAATCACATTTTGGACCAACATTTGTTTAATTGCCATTGGAAGTAATTCAATTTAGGTTAGCATTATCAGTATTGGATAGCAGTTTGATGGTATGCACATATCAGCCCTGACTTAACCCCAGGGGCTGATGGGTGGGCCAAAAAGGGTCGAATTGACTGAAATTTCAAAATTTTCTTCTCAAGACCAGATTTGGTAGAATCAAATACTCTTCATAGATGGAAGGGTTTTTAGGTGCTCTACCAAAATTGTGACTTTTATGACCCTAGGGTCTCACGTTTTCCCCTGGGGAAGGGGGGGGGGGGGGGCAAAATTTGTTATGGTTTATAATGGCAAATTATACTTTGAATATTACATGTTGATAACTTGATTGGAATTATAACCCTAAGTTGACAGTTTGATACTTTTAAAATGTTGAGCCATCCCTACTCCCAAGGGCTGTAGGGTGGGGCCCAATGGAGTCTGTGTGCTAAAATTTCTTCATTTTCCTTGTTTAGAATCAGAGGTGCGGTTTGCATGCTAGATATTGAATAAGGTGGTTTTATTGTTTTTTGTCACTGAATAATATTTCTGTTTATGTTAAAAACAAAAATCATTTCTGTATAAATATATCAGGTGACCGTTAAGGCCCATGGGCCTCTTGTTCAAATAACCAAGAGCAAGGGTCATGATATTTGGCCTGTTACATTCTCAGATAATGAACAACCAAGTTTATTCCAATTAAAGACCTTGACCCACTAACAAAGTCACAGGAGTCAGTTGTGTTAAAACCTTTAAATAGCCTTTTCTGAATAACCTAGAAGGCCTATGGTCATAACTTTTTTCTTGTAGCATGCTAGGATTAAGAAATATCAAGTTTGTTCAAACGAATAATCTTTACCATATTTCCAAAGTCACATGAGTAAAATAAGTTAAATCAAGCAAACATTCAGGTGAAGAGCAATACTCACCTGTGGAGAAGTGATATTTAGCATGCCTGTGTTCAGATAAACTTACATTGACTCAGTTTGAAGGTCAATGATGTGAGATGAAGTACAGTTGATCAATACAGGCCCATTGGATCTCTTGTTTTCTTTTTAAACACACAAACAAACTAACAGCTTGTTTTGTTATTGTTTCTTGTCTAAGATATGTACATTATATTGGGTCCATGATTATTATCACTATTGTTATTTTTTCAGACCAGGTCACGCTTTCAACTTTGAGTTTCCCATTGAGCTAACATCACTTGAGATTTTTCTTCCAGTTTGAGAGGTTCCATACACACTCTGAACATTTTTGATAACTCCTTGTCTACCACAGATAATAAAGCTGAACATAGGAATTCACTGATGACATTAAGAACCTCAGACAAAAAGTAAACTCACAGTTGCCATTCTTTCTTTGTCAAACAATATGTTTATAAGTGTAAGTTTCTTTACCATGATATTTGGTACCAAATATTCGATGTTTATGTCTACCATCATTGTCACAAATAATTTTGGCAGAAATCAATGTATCTTGTTTTCACTGATCTATCAAAAATTGTAAAGAGCAACCCAACTCAACCAACACCATGAAACTGGGTGTGTATAGTACTTGATAGTGAAAAGAAATTTTGTTAGTTTATACACCATGAAACTAGGTGTATAGTGCTTGATAGCGAGTAGAAATTGTGTTAGTTTATACACCATGAAACTAGGTCTGTAGTATATTTTATAATAATACATGTACTACAAGTTATTTACCAGATTTACTTTCCTTCGGCTGTTAGGTGCTCAGTTCTGCTGCAATCCTGCACTCTCTGAAATACATTATACAGTGGTATACATACAGGTGGCTTCTTCTTCTTGTATTAAATGAAATTGATATTAGTGTATGCTACCTAACTGAAACATCTTAATGTAAGTATAAATTCAATAAGAGTGATATATGCTACCTTACTGTGACATCACATAGGTACACACTAAATACATTTTACAGGTGAATCAATGGTGACTAGGACAAGGTAAAATGGACATGTAAGACGTGTGTGTGTAATATATCTTTGTGAAATGTAGCAATGTAACATTTTATCAAAGAAAAAAAATTGTGTTATTTTCAATATTTTACATTTTATTCTTCATAAACCATGTCCAGGTGACAATTATTATTGTAAGAATATAATTGTATTTGTTTATCCATGTTGACCTCTATGTTGAAGGTCAGAGAACTACATACTTATACTTTGTAAACTTGCAGGAGATGTGACTTTTATTTAATGGAGGTGTTTTATGTCAGTTTCATAAAATAATGCTGAATACAATAGTTAACTAAAAAAAACTGTTTTAGCTGTGTTTTAGTCCAGTTGTATAATGGTAACCTGCCAGTTATTTCCGTCGGCGTCAGTCAAATTTGTGTTTATCACGTGACTACCCAATGCAGTGAATACACCCTTGTCATATTGTGAGGTCAGAATTTCCTTGTCTACACCTACACAATGTTGTGCTGGAACCAAAGCTCGCAGAGACAAACAGTTATACACACCAGGTCAGAATTTCCTTGTCTTACACCTACACAATGTTGTGCTGGAACCAAAGCTGCAGAGACAAACAATTTTACACACCAGGTCAGAATTTCAGTGTCTACACCTACACAATGTTGTGCTGGAACCAAAGCTCGCAGAGACAAACAGTTATACACACCAGGTCAGAATTTCCTTGTCTACACCTGCACAATGTTGTGCTGGAACCAAAGCTGCAGAGACAAACAATTATACACACCAGGTCAGAATTTCAGTGTCTACACCTACACAATGTTGTGCTGGAACCAAAGCTCGCAGAGACAAACAATTATACACACCAGGTCAGAATTTCCTTGTCTACACCTACACAATGTTTTACTCTTTCTCCTGCTTCTTCCCCGGGATTTGGTTAAAATCAGCATTGACAGTGCGAATGCAACATCCCTAGAAATCATCATGGTATATCGTTAGGACCATTAATAACAGGCCCATAAACCATGTATCGTTCGTCTGTTTTTACTAACATCTGAACCTCAGTCCCCATAGGAGCTACCTTTTTCGTGTAAACAACAATTGATTCCCAGTTCACAACTACCAAAAATGCTTAATGTCATATGATTAAGTTAAGTGTAAGGTGGAGATGTCAATGATTTCAGTGTCGTAAGTGACCCTGGGGTGGGGTCAGACCCTGAGCTATTCCTGAAAGCATGGTTGTATTCATCTCTTCAAGCCCAGCAATTTTACATGGGATTACGGGGCGCGGATCTCAACAATTTCCAAGTTATGATCCAAGGACTATGCCACCAGGGACCGGCAAGACCCAGTGGTAATTAATCACGGTAGCATAAGTCTATTCGATTTTTGCGATTCATACCCTTTGATTGCATGAACATGAAGTCAGCTAATGGTGAGGTTGAAGTGTTGCCACTTACGGTAAGAGAAAACATGTTTCCCCGCTTAATTCATATACAAATAGTGATAAGGTGCTTAAAGGATTTAACGGCTCTGAAACAAAAATGGGACAAGTTTTCTAAAATTTGTGCAGTGGGTAAAAATGGTTGTATGTGTATACAATGACACTAGTTTAGTTTTTCCTCAGGGAACGAGTATGGAAGACCTTTAAATGACAGTAGATTTCTGATATATAGACTTCCGCCGAACAGTCCTCACCTCCTCATTGATTATATATTCGTAAGAGGGAGACTAGTAAGATCAATATCTCCACTACTTGTAGCAGTTTTATACGCACTTGAATACGTAGCACATTAATGGTGTATTATTGTTTTGATGTTTTCATTTTTAGTCAAAAGTGCCTGTGATCTACATTCACACTGTTTTATCACATATTTGTCATTGTGTTTTGAATGTCATTATTCAGTTCATGTGAGAATACGACTGACGGCATTACATAGTACAGGTCACGGTGACACGAGAAAATGACGGGTTTCGATTCGTGTAACGTCTGTAAGCTTTACTAACGGTATTTGTTTATAGAGCCCCTTCACCTACTAAGGTGGCAACATTCCATGGGTTAAATGGTCTAAATGAGCTATTTAATGTGTCTTTGAACAAACTTCCACGAAGATGAACATGGCAACCGAAAAGTTGGTAAAGGTCTAACGAGGGCGACTAATCTTATAAAGAGGAGACTACACATGTATTCTGAACAAAGGAAATTAACCTATTATGAATTTCGCCAAATACAAATTAAATCGCGCGGAGACAAACCCACTTCCCCGTAGACACATACGTGCATTGCCAACACGTACCACTGACAAAGCAGGCCAACCAATATAATGCCAACCTTCATTGGCTAAAGTGCCATGGATTTATTTACTGAAGTGTTTTGGGTGTGTCTCTGTTTGACAGCTCTTGCTATCTAATCATAATGACTTTAAGGGGAAAACACCACCGGATAATTGGACTGTTGTTTTAATTGGTAGATTTGTTCATGTTTTGGACGTCAAATCGAGGCCTACATTTCACCTCGTTTAGAATGACTGGCCGCATATCAAGCTACCAACACAAGCTTGTAATCTGACGATTTTTTCATGGTAAAATACATGATGGTGTTCAAGCTTCCACGTTAGACGACCATAGGAAGCGAACATGTCAGAAACACAAGTATAAGCCGTTGGAGGTTTAAAAAACAACAACAACACTGCAGCGCTCTACACACTCAACCGACATCCTGTTTAGATCACGATAACGTCACTGTCAGTGTCATACTCCATATATGATATTGTTAGGCCAGACGAACACTTTAATATGTTCTTAACGATAACACTAGATCTAGGTGACATACCTATCGGTATTGAAACAGCTGCCTTTAACCAATCACACGTCACTGCTATCTGAATCAGAGTGTCCGTCATCAGACAGATCACTCAGATCGTCTGCCTCTGCCCTGCCTGGGTTACAGGAGTAACAGCGCTTTCTGATGTCACACCAACACAGCATACAGTAGCCCACGTTACACCCCGGTGTCAGACAGCGCACGAAATCCTTTCTTTCAGGGTCTTCACAGATCAAGCATGAAAGTTTTCCTGAATGGAAGATTTTAAGCCACCCACACAACCGTGGAAACTCCTTTCGTAGGCTAGTGGTTAGACCTGATTTAACTAACAGATTTTTCTTCTTAACTTGTTTACGAATGTGGTGACGCATGTGACGTAAGAACCCCCGACGCTTCTTCAGCATGTCATTATACTGGTAGAGCACTCTTTTCTTCTCTCTACTTCGATAGAATCCGGAGGCAACTAGTCGCCGGAGACGGAGGCCATACGCTTCGAAAAGCATTAAAACCCAGAGGACGCCAAATGTGCCATATATCAGCAAAACATATTTCTGTTCCATTTTCACCGGCCGAGGTAAACACTCATAATTGGTAGAAACATTGTCAATTTTATCGTTATGGCTGAAAGCCTTGAGGAAAAGCCTGACGATTTCGGACATGAAGCCGGTGCCGAAGATGTCAATGTCAACTATGTGTTCCCCTTGCTGGTGGTAGTCGATGCGACTGTGACGCCTAATGATGTCGAGAACACTGTATAGCAGGTCACTAGACATGATTATCACTGTGAATATCAACGCCCGTATCACCAGCATGATTGTTCCCTTCACAATCTTCTTTTTTTCTGCTTTCATCAACTTTGGATTTGTCAAAAATATACAAGCATCACTTTCTACTTTTTTCAATGGAAGCAAGATTGTCTTAGAAAGCTTCTGTCGCCGAGCGTCAATATGACGAAAGTATGAGGTGATGTACATGTTATCGTGTCGAATGTCCGTCAAATATGCCTTGTTGTACTTGTAAGCACTGATGAATACCAGTATAAATGTGAATGCCATTAAGCGCTGCATCAAGGACAACCCAAATTCCAGCCAAACTTGCTTGTTCTTGAATTTGTGAAGCGTCTTTTTGCGAACCTCTTCCGCTGTCGTAACGTCCACCGCCTCGGGGGTGTTCACTACTTTGTACTGTAGATTAGCTTTGAAATCGTTATCCATTTCAACAGTCATTTCTTTAGCAGCAACAAACACCTCGCCAAAACCTTGACTCACCGCTTCGTTGGAGTTACAGGAACTTCCCAAAACCCCAGGCACCAGTCTCACCAGCTCACATACTATGGACAGTTTAAATGGTAGGCACAGGAGACCACCCACGATCGGGATTTTATCGCGACATTGTCTGTACATAGATTTAAATTTATCTTGACATTTAATGACGCCTTGGTTCCACACATCTTGACACCGATATTCTAGCTTTTTCCTGTATTCATTCTCCACCTTTTTATATTCCTTTGAATTATCGGGTTTGTTATTTTGTTCAATTTGCTTTGCCCTGTTTCCCCGTGTATTTCCAGAAGTACGATCCACGTATTCGGTGTTTTTCTTCATTTTGTCTTCTTCCGAATTATCCATCACCTCTTTCTTCATCGGGCCAAACTCCTCATCTATTCTCTTCACGACTTTGTTAATGAACATTCCTTCTTCCTGGAACTCGTCCATTACCTTTCCTATTGGACTCGTGGCCAATTTCCAGCGTTCCTTCGTGTGGTTGGCAAGTAATTCGGTTGTGCAGCCGAGAGATCTTGTTACTTCGTGTCCATTCACAATAATGGTGTGGATAGGCCCAGATATCAAATATATAACGGCAAATGTTGCAATGTATGACCTTCCTGTTTTTCCGAAAAATGTAGGAAGCAAAAGACACGTAATGCATCTTACTTGAACCGAAAGTGCATATCCACTTGCCAATCCTAGAACGAATACGCCCCCAAGAAAATGGCGGGTACTTTCTTCAAGCCATGTGAAGTCCAGAACAAGATGGTACAAGATAAGACCTAATGCAGCACCGAACGGGAATCCTAACACAGTTTTAACTGCAGTGTATTTTTCAGGTGGAGCTTTAAAAAAGTCAACGATATAAAACTTAATCTTTCCTACCATTCCCGGACGACTGTTGCCATTTTTGTCATATCTCCGTTTCAGGGTTCTTGATCTAGCTCGAGGAAGCGCACGATTGTAATGCAAAAATCCCTGTTGCTGCTCTTTGAACACGTGCGGAGCGTTACGTTGCATCGTCAATCAATCCTATATTTCAGCAAAGCCCTTTGACCAGGTTCACCATACCAAACTCCTCTACAAGTTAGAGAACTACAGCGTTTCAGGTAATGCAAAAAATGGCGGCTTCCGTGACGTCATGGAACTCTGTGTGACACGTCGTGATTATTGATGACGTCATTAGTTACAAAATATGAGAACCACTATACAATTATGGACTTCAGTTTCGGCCTATCCCTGATTTACGGACATGGTCTGAACAATATTCACCGAAGGCCGAGGTGAATATTGTTCAGACCATGTCCGTAAATCAGGGATAGACCGAAACTGAAGTCCACAACAGTTTTATTATATGACATTTTACAATGAGATTAATAATTGCTCATGTAAAAAATACATGGATACATGTAGTAAGGACCATTTTTGAATCACCGAGTGGAGTACTTCGAATACAAATAACATACACATTTCAGATTCGATTCATGCGATATTGATTTTTAAATAAATGTCATTTGCACAATCAACATCACATAGTTCAGAATTCAGTAGTGTGATTTGTAAAAATTTGATATTCTATTACTTGAAGTTGAAATTAACTGGGAATGGGAAAGGCATTGAGTTGGTATTTGTTTGTGAAATCATATATTTACAGAGTCGTCACATGACGTCGCTCCTCCAATCAGGGCTGGGAATTAGCGCCAGTCATATAATAATAATCTTTACATGTGGTCGTTTAGTAAGGAAACAAAAGGCTTATCCTATTAAATATTTTGCCGTAGAAAACAGAATGTTTGGATTTGATAATCGTCGCTGATGCAAAACAATTCTTAACATGCTCACACCAATTTGTGGTCTTGTGTAGATTAAGATTTTCGCTGTATCGACTTCAAGTGATAAGATCGGGTGTATATTGTTGCTGTAATGAGGCCGGATAAAGATTGCCAATGTTATGAGACAGGGTAAATATTTTCCTTGTAATGAAGCCAGATAATAAGGCCAGCGTAGATTGTCGCTATAATAAGGCCGGGTTGGATTGTCGCTGAAATAAGGCCGGGGTATATTGTCGCTGTAATAAGGCCGGGGTATATTGTCGCTGTAATAAGGCAGGCGAAGATTGTCGCTGTAATAGGACCGGGTTCGATTGTCGCTGAAATAAGGCCGGGTTCGATTGTCGCTGTAATAGGGCTGGGTTCGATTGTCGCCGAAACAAGGCCGGATTTGATTGACGCTGAAAAATAAGGCCGGGTTTGATCGTCGCTGAAATAAGGCCGAGTCTGACGTGTAGTACACTCTGATCCCCGATACTGGTCATTGTACAAATCTATTGTACACCCTAGACCCCAATACTGGTCACAGAACAAATTAAATGTACACTCTGGTCCTAGATACTAGTTACTGTACAGATGTGTTGTACACTCTGGTCCCCTATACTATAGTCACTGTACAAATGTGTAGTGCACTCTGGTCCCAGATACTGGTCACTGTACAAATGTGTTGTACACTCTGGGCCCGATACCGGTCACTGTACAAATCTATAGTACACCCTGAACCCCAATCCTGGTCACAGAACAAATTTAAGGTAAACTCTGGCCCTAGATACCAGTTACTGTACAGATGTGTTGTACACTCTGGTCCCTATAGTCACTGTACAAATGAGTTGTACACTCTGGGCCCGATACCGGTCACTGTACAAATCTATTGTACACCCAGAACCCCAATACTGGTCACAGAACAAATTAAATGTACACTCTGGTCCTAGATACTAGTTACTGTACAGATGGGTTGTACACTCTGGTCCCCGATACTGGTCACTGTACTAGTCACTGTACAAATCTATTGTACACCCTGAACCCCAATACTGGTCACAGAACAAATTTAAGGTAAACTCTGGTCCTAGATACCAGTTACTGTACAGATGTGTTGAACACTCTGGTCCCCTATACTATAGTCACTGTACAAATGAGTTGTACACTCTGGGCCCGATACCGGTCACTGTACAAATCTATTGTACACCCTGGACCCCAATACTAACAAATTCATGTCCCCCCTGGTCCTAGATACTAGTTACTGTTCAGATGTGTTGTACACTCTGGTCCCGAAACTATAGTCACTGTACAAATGAGTTGGACACTCTGGGCCCGATACCGGTCACTGTACAAATCTATTGTACCCCCTGGACCCCAATACTAACAAATTAATGTACACTCTGGTCCTAGATACCTGTTACTGTACAGATGGGTTTAACACTCTGGTCCCCTATACAATAGTCACTGTACAAATGTGTTATCCACCCTGGTCCCCGATACTGGTCACAGAACAAATTAAATGTACACTCTGGTCCCCTATACTATAGTCACTTTTCAAATTTTTTTTACGCTCTGGTCCCGATACTGGTCACTGTACAAATCTATTGTACACCCTGAACCCCAATACTATGAGTTGTACACTCTGGGCCCGATACCGGTCACTGTACAAATCTATTGTACACCCTGAACCCCAATACTGGTCACAGAACAAATTTAAGGTACACTCTGGTCCTAGATACCTGTTACTGTACAGATGTGTTGAACACTCTGGTCCCTATACTATAGTCACTGTACAAATGTGTTGTACACTCTGGTCCCCGACACTGGTCACTGTACAAATCTATTGTACACCCTGGACCCCAATAGTAACAAATTAATGTACACTCTGGTCCTAGATACTAGTTACTGTACAGATGTGTTCTACCTCCTGGTCCCCGATACTGGTCACAGAACAAATAAAATGTACACTCTGGTCCCCTATACTATAGTCACTGTACAAATGTGTTATAAACCCTGGTCCCCGATACTGGTCACTGTACAAATGTGTAGTACACTCTGGTACCCGATACTGGTCACTGTACAAATCTATTGTACACCCTAGACCCCAATACTGGTCTCAGAACAAATTAAATGTACACTCTGGTCCTAGATACTAGTTACTGTACAGATGTGTTGTACACCCTGGTCCCCGATACTGGTCACAGAACAAATTAAATGTACACTCTGGTCCCCTATACTATAGTCACTGTACAAATGTGTTGTACACTCTGGTCCCGATACTATAGTCACTGTACAAATGTGATGTCCACTCTGGTCCCCGATACTGGTCACTGTACAAATCTATTGTACACCCTGAACCCCAATACTGGTCACAGAACAAATTTAAGGTACACTCTGGTCCTAGATACCAGTTACTGTACAGATGTGTTGAACACTCTGGTCCCCTATACTATAGTCACTGTACAAATTTGTTGTACACTCTGGTCCCGATACTGGTCACTGTACAAATCTATTGTACACCCTGGACCCCAATACTAACAAATTAATGTACACTCTGGTCCTAGATACTAGTTACTGTTCAGATGTGTTGTACACTCTGGTCCCCTATACAAAAGTCACTGTACAAATGTGTTGTGCACTCTGGTCCCAGATACTGGTCACTGTACAAATGTGTTGTACACTCTGGTCCCGATACTATAGTCACTGTACAAATGTGTTATACACCCTGGTCCCCGATACTGGTCACTGTACAAATGTGT
>NW_018404308.1:1025791-1038077 GCF_002113885.1 Mizuhopecten yessoensis | reverse complement strand
CAATTTACACCACAAATGAGATCTTTCAATTAGGTCGAAGGCCTTCTTATAATCTACAAAGCAACAATATAGTCTGCCACCTCTTTTGCTTAAATACTTATTAATTAATGTCTGAAGGACAAATATTGCATCAACAGTCGAGTATCCAGGCCTAAAACCAAATTGGGCATCCGTTATAATATTATTTTCGGTGTCCCATTTCACTAATCGCCAATTCAATATTGATGTAAACAACTTTCCCATACAACTAACTAAAGTAATACCTCTATAATTATTCGTGTTTTCAATATCACCTTTTTTATATACTGGCATGATACACCCAGTTGACCAAGATTCTGGGAAAAGTCCTGCTTGAAAAACTGAGTTAAAAAATTTAGTTATGTATGGTACTAGTATCTCTTTGCAATCAATGAATAATTCGTTTAATATTTTATCCTCACCACAACTTTTATTTCTTTTCAACAGAGTTGTCCGTGAGCTTGTGTCACGATCTCGCCCAAAATGGTGTTCAGACGTATAGAATAGACATATCTCCATAAAAACCCAACAAATCTCAGACAGACATCGTGGCCGAGTGGCCATTCCAGAGTTTCAGGAATCTATTTGGACATGGTTATTTTAAGATATCAAATACCGTGAAGAATCCTTGAGGTGTAGTAGTACGTCCTGATAAAGGCAAGATAATTGGTGTACAACTGCAATCCATTTAGTAACCGCTAGTCGTCGGGAACCTTCTCCCTCGGGGAGTGGGAGCCGTCCAGGGGGTTAGTTAATTAGAGCGGGAAGAGGGATCCCTCAGCGCAGTAATTAGGGCGGGAAGGGGGATCCCTCAGCGTAGTAATTAGAGCGGGAAGGGGGATCCCTCAGCGCAGTAATTAGAGCGGGAAGGGGGATCCCTCAGCGCAGTAATTAGGGCGGAAAGGGGGATCCCTCAGCGTAGTAATTAGAGCGGGAAGGGGGATCCCTCTGCGCAATAATTAGAGCGGGAAGGGGGACCCCTCGGCGAAATAATAAGAGCGGGAAGGGGGTCCCTCAGCGTAATAATAAGAGCGGGAAGGGGGTCCCTCAGCGTAATAATTAGGGCGGGAAGGGGGATCGCTCAGCGTAGTAATTAGAGCGGGAAGGGGGATCCCTCAGCGCAGTAATTGGAGCGGGAAGGGGATCCCTCAGCGTAATAATTAGGGCGGGAAGGGGGATCCCTCAGCGTAATAATCAGAGCGGGAAGGGGTTCCCTCAGTACAGTAAATAGAGCGGGAAGGGGGATCCCTCATCGCAGTAATTAGGGCGGGAAAGGGGATCCATCATACAGGGCAGTAATTGGAGCGGGAAGGGGGTCCCTCAGCGAAATCATTAGGGCGGAGAGGAGAATCCCTCAGCGAAGTAATTAGAGCGGGAAGGGGGTACCTCAGCGCAGTAATTAGAGCGGGAAGGGGGATCCCTCAGCGCATTAATAAGAGCGGAGAGGGGGACCCCTCAGCGCATTAATTAGAGCGGAGAGGGGGAGGGTTGCGTCTCTCTGATGTTGAGATAATGGTCCTTGTCTCAAGATCGCCGCCGACAGGAAAGTCAGCCGAACGCAATAATGTATTGATGGGTAACCTTCAATTCACACGCAGAATAAAACCATATCTGTCGTGTTCTAACAGCGCGTGTAATCAAAGTCTGCCTCCCTCCAGTTTTTTAGCAGTCAGCTGTCCCCCAACTCAATGTTTAAATTCTACAGACATGCACCGAGGACAACAATGTGTGCGGCCTGTAAATGACCGAGTTAAGAAGACATGTAACGTTAACGCTATAGTTTAAATAACAACATAAAAACCTTAGACAACCATCTTGGTTGAAGTGTTATAAATCCGAGGACAAAAAAAAATCAGCATAATTTGCATAAGTAAACTCTTTCAGTAAGCAAGAAAAAGAGGTAAAGATAATCAAAGAAACATTTTTAGGGTGGGGGATATGTCCGTATATATTATCCAAGAAATGGAGATTTATGTGTGCTGCTGGTATTGGAAAACAAAATCTAACATTCATTACAAACGTTAAAACTCGGAAAAAACTAGCAGAAAAAAACCCTGAATGAAATTTTGAACATTGTAGACAGGGAGCGTATCCCCAGTGACGCGGGTATCTGTGTAGACAGGGAGCGTTCCCCAGTGACGCGGGTATCCCATTTCACTCGTCCATATGTTTCATTGCGATCCCCCTCACTGTAAAGTTCATACTGTCGGTCGTACACACTACTCCCTGTGTTTGTACTGGAAAATCCGTATTGACACCCGTCAAATCCTCCTCCTATCCCCCGGATTGTTGGTGCCCTGTATTATACCGTGTACAAGTTTAGTTATGGTGAGTATATGGCTTCCTGAACTGTTTGGAAACTGAAATGCCAGAGATATACTTATGACAGTTGTTCCGGAGACCGCGTGGCTATAGTAAACAAACAAAGGAACTGGGGCGATTCAGGAGCACAGTTGATGAGGCTGGGATTTTACCCGTCCAGTGCGCGTTCACACATCATGTGACTCATTCGCTAATTAGAGAGCAGCTTTCCTTACCATTTATCAGCAATATTTTGTCTTTGAGGAGCCTAATAAACTACTTGACGCTGATAGTTATAACAGCAATCGCTACTGATGCTGGCCTACATCGGTCGCTGTAGTAGAGAGCATCTCACGGCAAGTGCCGGGATTTCATTCTGTCTTTATGTGGGATTTCATTCTGTCTTTTTGTTAAGTGTTTTTGTACTTTGTCATGTTGAAGTCACTGAACCGTGTCGATGTTAAGAGTTATTGAGCAGACTTCAGTATTGTCAGTGCAGCAGCTGTAACCAGGAACGCTCTGCACGGACAGCGGCAGCGTGAGGCGTAGTGTTTAAAAAGAAAGTGATGTGGAATTACACAACTGAATGCTAGAGGCTGAAACACTGGGAAGTTGGCGAGAGAGACTTCTGTGAGACTCCATGTGTTGTTAGAAATATAATTTAAACTAAAAAAATAAACAAGTTTCAATAGTAAAGTTTTTATTCGTCTACGGGAGGTAGTGCTAGTTGACCTTTACAAACGTAAACAGAGACCTTCTGTACCACTTGTCATGTGACGTCTACTGATAGTTATCCTGCTTTAGCAGCTGATCGCTGATGGAGACGACCCATTTATGCCAAGTGGCTAACAAAGAGCAGTGGCCCGTTTCGTAGTTTGGGATTACTGTAAAGTTTTAACTTTTAACGTGAGAGTTTAACAATCAGATATGTCGTTGAACTGTACGGCGGCCTTGCTGCCGCATCACCAGAAAAAGCCGACCCTGGCTGTCCGGCCACGACCGAAGAAATCCTTGACCAATGGAGTGGACCCAGGGACCTTAACGACTTACTCCTACACCTTCATGGAAAACAACAACCGTAGACCATCCAGGTGAGTACACTTGTTAGTCTGACCAAAAAAACTTAATAGGGTACTTCCTGGTTAAGGCCGTTCATGTCAAAACGTAACGAACTAAAACATCGTCTCACTCTTTTAACTACTTAACCACGTTAAAACGATTCATGCGTGTAATGCCAGCGTGTTCCTTTATTACGTTTCTGACAAAAACTTCCATCTATTACTTAATAATGTTAAAGACACATTCCAGTAATTCAATTATTTAAGTTATTCCTCATACAAAGTTATATGATTGAAGTTCTGATATTAAGTTAGTGTGTGTTCTTTGGAGTATCGAGGATGAAACAACAAGTGTGTGTTGTTTACCCAATACACGACTGTAGTTCTTATACCAAGTTAGTGTGTGTTGTTTACCCCATACACGACTGTAGTTCTTATACTAAGTTAGTGTATGTTGTTTACCCCATACACGACTGTGGTTCTTATACTGAGTTAGTGTGTGTTGTTTACCCCATACACGACTGTGGTTCTTATACTAAGTAAGTGTGTGTTGTTTACCCCATACACGCCTGTGGTTCTTATACTGAGTTAGTGTGTGTTGTTTACCCCATACACGGCTGGAGTTCTTATGCTAAGTTAGTGTGTGTTGGTTACCCCATACACGACTGTGGTTCTTATGCTAAGTTAGTGTGTGTTGTTTACCCCATAAACGACTGTGGTTCTTATACTAAGTTAGTTTGTGTTGTTTACCCCATACACGACTGTAGTTCTTATGCTAAGTTAGTGTGTGTTGGTTACCCCATACACGACTGTGGTTCTTATACTAAGTTAGTGTGTGTTGTTTACCCCATACACGGCTGTAGTTCTTATGCTAAGTTAGTGTGTGTTGTTTACCCCATACACGACTGTGGTTCTTATACTAAGTTAGTGTGTGTTGTTTACCCCATACACGACTGTGGTTCTTATACTAAGTTAGTGTGTGTTGTTTACCCCATACACGACTGTAGTTCTTATGCTAAGTTAGTGTGTGTTGTTTAACGTCCCCATACACGACTGTGGTTCTTATTCTAAGTTAGTGTGTGTTGTTTACCCCATACACGACTGTGGTTCTTATACTAAGTTAGTGTGTGTTGTTTACCCCATACACGGCTGTGGTTCTTATACTTAGTATAAGTGTGTGTTGTTTACCCCATACACGGCTGTGGTTCTAATACTAAGTAAGTGTGTGTTGTTTACCCCATACACGGCTCTGGTTCTAATACTAAGTTAGTGTGTGTTGTTTACCCTATACACGACTGTGGTTCTTATACTAAGTTAGTGTGTGTTGTTTACCCCATACACGGCTGTGGTTCTTATACTAAGTAAGTGTGTGTTGTTTACCCCATACACGGCTGTGGTTCTAATACTAAGTTAGTGTGTGTTGTTTACCCCATACACGACTGTTATACTTATGAAGTCTATGGTGTTTACCTCTGTATACGATTGTGGTTTCATACTACCAAGCACTTTCCCGGACTTTTGAATCCCATAACGTAGCTACAAAAAATACCACTTCGTAATGACCTAGCGACATATTTCAAATAGAAGGGTACGCTTACTATACCTCCTGTGCAGAGTTGGTATGCGATATCGAAAGCGGAACATTTGGAGGTAGGTCCAAGTGGAATGTCTGAGGTTAAATGTATGCCATTACCACTGAAAATTTGCATTTCCCAACTTCAACCTTTAATCGTTTTTAGTTGTCATGAACAGAAATGTTCATATTTCATACCAGCGATTTGTTTTAGAACAAATTTTGCTGAGTTCGACATTTTATTGTCGATGCTCTTCATTTCTTTAATTATTGAAATTAAATTACGTCAGAAACTAAAATATCTAATCTTAAGCTTTCCTCGGACGACTAATAACGACGCCGCAGTTCACCCGAGACAAAGAGAATTAAGGGAATTAGCTCGACTCGTAATCCTTTTATACTAATCCAAATTAATTGCCATCGTGGTGGCAATAATTAAGTCTTTCATTGTAGAAAAAATGTGTCATCACATGGTTACTCATCCCTCACGTCCCGTACCCCCGGCTTAGTTACGTCATCGATCTTGGGGTACGTTGACACAAAAAGAACGGGAGAATCGTTTTGTCAAACACGGTAAATGTTCTCAAACATTGATGGACTTTATCAAAAACTGCTGTAGGTTCTGTTTAATCTGTATCGTCACCAAACTTGTTAAAAACTGATCTATTCTAGATCTTTAATCTTTATCAACTGAAGTCTGTGTGTAACTTCTATATCAATCTTTCTGGTTAACGTTTATCGATGTGTTTACCATTCCGCTCAAGGAACGCATATTATTTTCAAAATATGGACGGTATTATTTGTTTATTTGTTTTGACATTAGTTTCTGACTTACTCCAAAGAATAATTCAGATTATACAGAAGATTGAAATACGCCGCCAAAGTTTTATTTGTACATGTACACTAAATGGCGGACAGATTATCCGTAAACTGTATTTTTACTAAATATTTTGAAGATTTGAGGTTGTACATTACAAACCTTAATACATCATAGCGTGAAAAGCGGAAATATAGTTAAAATTGAAACACATTTTTTTTTCTCTGAAATCTTAAACATTTACCGTAAATAGAGGCTTCGTGGGACAGCTGCCTCCCTGCCGTCGCCCTCGTTTTTGGACGTGTTTTGTACAATCTATAAGATTGTCGTGATAATGATTGTCCGATCTACAGTCTCTGTACCCTTTATTACCAGCGCGGGCGTTGCCTAAATTATCTTTGTTATAATGATTACAATCCGTCTGGCCAGATGGTGCGACCGAATTTACTAAACAGCAATTGAATAACGGTGAATTTATATCTCCAGTGTGTGGTAGAAGAATGGAATACAATAATAGCGACATGTTCGTTGAAGGTTCCGTGTGTGCCTGTCAGCGTTATAAATGTTGATATTTTAATGAAGTCTGTCTTGGAGCCATTTGGCGCTGTACGTATTCTAATGAACGTTACAGACATCACTAGGTTATCACAGTACCAGATATGGACAACAAATAATCATGAATGGGGATGTCTAATGGAGGTTCTCTGTCCTTGACATTACATTTCCATGTACATCTTCAGCAGTTGAAAAATAGATAAAACGACCCCGTGGAATCTGGGAAAGTCATCGTCCAGGTCCCTACAGACGGGAACCCTTTTGGCATCCACATCCTGTCGGCAGGCCATCTGGGGGCCCATCTCTAGGATTTTAGGGTCTAGTAGCCTGCATGGGCCAATGCACGAGATTATTTAGGCAGATGCGTGTGCAGAAACGCTTTCCCTAGGATGCAATTTACCCAAGATTTCTACTTATCGCCCTACACCAATTGCAGATCCGAAGCCATTACTGCCGAGTTTCACGGCTACTTTGCTGCTGTACCGGTGGATGTTTCCGAGCGTACTGAAACCAGTCACACAAATAACAACATTGAGGAACTACTGTTCATGCAGTAAATACAATCTAATTCAATCAGGACGCTTTCCGCCAGTTACACATAGTCGATAGCTTTTATTTTTCGGGCTTTGTGGGTCAAAAGCATTCAAAGTTTGATGAAGTTACCCATTTTTTAAGATTAAATTCAGTTTCACGGTAATAAACCTGTCAGCGAGGTTGCATACATTTTTCTCCGACCCCCCTCTATCCATCCAAACGAATGCATTATCCGCCTCCCTTCTTTCGTTATAAAGTTATACAGCTCCATACTCCTTCCCTTGTCGACCTCTCGCATCAAGTTCGTTATAGTTCTTTAGGTACAAATCACAGGTGCTTGAATTTATAATATAATAACGGACTTGAGCAAGGCTTCGACTGCTAATCACGAAGTTATAGGCAAAATAAACTGATTCAATTCAACAAGTTTATCCGTTTTGTTTTTTATTTGGCTGTGCGGGTAGAAAATAGTGAAACCCACAATCATGTAGTAATTAGTCCACAATTCATATAATTCGGAATGGAAAATGTCTTGTGATTTGCATGCTCTATCATACATGCCAATGGGCGATAGTTTAATACTCTAGTTCGACAACCAGATAGTCAGTATCTCAGATGATACAGTATATAGAAGTGTCGTGATCTCAGCCGGAGAAAAATCTTTGGTTCGGTCTCTAACTTGCTTACATTTCAAAATGAGAATTGTGTATTTTGTAGAAATTTTATAATTGTTCAAATAAACAAAGACAAGCTGAAACAGTTCATGTTTTATGATAGTGCATTCTCTATCGCTATACGTATACCCTCACTACGTCAACGCCTCCCCTACCAACCCATACATACCCTCACTACATCAATCCCTCCCCTCCCAACCCATACACACCCTCACAACGTCATCCCCTCCCCTCCCAACCCATACACACCCTCACAACGTCAACCTCTCCCCTCCCAACCCATACACCCCCTCACAACGTCAACCTCTCCCCTCCCAACCCATACACACCCTCACAACGTCAAACCCTCCCCTCCCAACCCATACACACCCTCACAACGTCAACCTCTCTCTTCTGCTGAAACCTCCCAACACCACCAGGCTATCCACAAACCACATAGCTGCCCTTCATGTCTAGTTACAGCGTCCGTATGTAGTCAGTGATCCGTGGCGTTTTCCCGCGTATCATACAATCTCAGCATCCGCATCTTGCAACGGGTCTCTGTCTTGTTATCTCCCTTTGTTAACGCGATGATAAACGAGGCATTAATAAGCTACCGTAAACAAAACAGGTGCTCCCCTGAAGATGTTAGTGCACCGGTAAATGTATTAGCTGTAGTGGTGAGAGAGGCTTATCGTTAAGTGAATACAACATAAGCTTCTGTATCGATGAGTATGATGATCCTCCCTCCATACCTTGTCCTCTGGAGAACAATCGCAATTAAAACATGTGAATATGAGGGAAGTTAAAGTTTCACGTTATCATACGATATGTAAAGACTCACCAATTTATGATCTCTTTTGTTAAACATGTTAAAATGTCTCTTACGGAGCTAAACAGGGGTCTAAAACAGTGGATAGCTTAGTACACATTAAGGTCTATCTCCCCTTAAAGCACGGATGGTTTTATGGATGGTCGTGTATCCCACCTTTGTTATCAATTTTATGAGAATTATAACATGCGGATACACTTGTATTACCTCTACCGAGTAAACATGTCTTACTACGATAACAAAAGTGAAACATACACTTTATATTACGTCCCTGTCTTTCTGAAAGTCATGTCGCTTCTTCTGGGTTGTTCTGTTTCGGCGGTTGAAACATGTATATGAACCGAATTCTTTCTGTGTTTTTTTAAAGACACGCTCTTCTGGAAAGAAAAGTCGCCAAGCATAGAAATATGAAGAACAAAAAAAAAACACTTCAAAAGAGTGACAGCAGGGATCCGTATCGCTATGACTGACACGCACTGACAGCTATCTATTTAAAAATGATATGGACATACCTTTATAGAATATAGGTTGAGGAAATGTCCAAATGTTTAATGCTGCACGTGGACTTTGGAGAATAGATTGCATAGATTAAACTGAAGTAATTATAACTTTTTTTATGGGTTGAATAATTGTGTTGAAGATAATTAGTAACAGAACATTCAAGTAGGATACTTCAAGGAAATTTTAAATTCATGTTACAAAATTTTCAACTACAGGTCTACTTACTAAAGATTAAAATTAAATAAAAACACATTGGTGACGATCGGACACGAAATCACCCGGGCCTTTTCGGCAAAGCACTGTTCAACAATTTTACCCACTTGAAGCATCTTGAAATCCTAAAAACAATTATATGACACTTATAGAAGTTCTGAATGTAAGTAAGGCAGGCAACTAAGTCTACAACGTAAATATGTCGACATGGAGAGATGGCATGGTCATTAACTGATCCAGCCTCTCTTCTAGGCCACCTGCTGACACGATTTTGGCACAGGGACCTGATCATTCGTTACCCCTATATTTGGACCTACACATTTTAGGGTTTAGATCAAGTGCTCGTATATATTATCATCATTGGGTTAGTATTTTTACCAAAACTTATCTAAACCCCTAAAACGTGTGAAATTACTCTAAACACATTAGCTTAGGTCCAAAAATAGCTGTAACAAATGCCCAGGTCCCTGTGTTCTAGGGCACCAGCTGGCACGATTTTGTTACTGATCAGATGCTGACCGGAAATGAGGAAGTGAATCATAAAAAAAAGCATGTGACACTTATAGACGTTCTGAATGTAAGTAAGACAGGTAACTAAGTCTACAACGTAAAGATGTCGACATGGAGAGATGACATGGTCATTAACTGAGCCAGTCATTCCCAAAACCTCCCTTCTAGGCCACCTGCTGACACGATTTGGGTACTGATGCTGACCGGAAGTGAGGTGGACTTAGGTATAACTTAGATACATTGCTGCGATGCATTGCGATACACTCAGCAACAAACAACAGAAATGTCCGTTTTATACGTCTCTGGTAATATTTACCCAAGTCCAAATGTAGACTGAGAGTCTGAACCATACAGTAAGTCCAGGGAGACATCATTGTGCCTGTGACTTGGCTATCCCTGGGACCCACCTTGTGATATGGTTGTGGTACAAAGCAGTACAGTAGGGTAATATACAAGTAGGAAAGGACAAATATCCATACAAATATAATGTTTCAAACATGTTTCTTTAGAGTTGTTGAAGTCCCTTGTTATGATTTAATCACCCAGCTGTGGTAAGTGTAAGCCATTAATGGTGCCCTTTGTATACTTAAAGAAATAACATATGGCATCAGTATGCAAGTCTATTTCATCATGTTCTATAATTATATTTATAGTGATCCCAG
Organism: Mizuhopecten yessoensis; assembly: GCF_002113885.1. Taxonomy (NCBI): domain Eukaryota; kingdom Metazoa; phylum Mollusca; class Bivalvia; order Pectinida; family Pectinidae; genus Mizuhopecten; species Mizuhopecten yessoensis. Next base: position 1,027,850 of record NW_018404308.1, on the reverse strand, counting down.
GTAACTTGTCCAATAGTGAAGCTGATGTCAGTATACTTAGAAGTCTGGTGTGTTAGAATAGTTCCTTATGTAACAGATGACACGAAATCTGGTGTCTTAGAATAGTTCCTTATGTAACAGATGACACATGCTTTCCTGATCTAATAACAGATGACACATGCTTATGCCAGTTTCATCATTAGGTTCAGTGATTTAAAAAGTGTACATACCACGCTCACCTTGGCTTGAGTTCAAAGTTCAATCACACCTGAGTATTCTAACTGTGTATTGGGTAGACGCGTAGGTCGAGGCTATATTTAGAATCAATAATTACCACCTACAGAATATATAAATATTATCATCCATAAAAGTTCACACACAAGACGAAAACATTCACAAGATATCAGCACGACCAGGTAGTGGACATACAGGTGATATTTCCAGGGCTAAGATCACAGCTGTACAGCCGCTTACCTGACCAGGACCTGTTCCAGGTATAAACAAAATTTGACACTTGGCTTTGTGTGTGCTGTAAGTGATATTGTTAATACAGAATTGTGTTTGTTTAGAATGTCCTAAATATTTTAACACCGTAAAGTCCTACATATCTGTAAAGTCTCATAAATATATGCACAGGTATGTCCGGTATGTAGGGATAGGAGAGTTGACATTTCGTTACTTCTGTCTTTTTTTACTGTCATGGAATACATGTACAGGTAAGTTAAATGAGAATTCCTTCTAGATTGCTTAAAATTATACCTACATTAACGAATGTTCATAGAATTGTCATGAATATTTAATTGATAGATGAGTATACAGGTGTTAAATTAACAGGTGTGTTTGTTGACACTGCAGGGCCGAGTCAGTGACAGTCCAGTGGACTAAAGCGAAGATCTTAAACTTCAAATAGCGACGGGGGGAGTAGCTGTGGGTACATTTCATTACCAACTCTTTGGAGTAGGTACTGGATTAAAAAATATAAAGCTTCTCCTCCATAAGTTAATGAGATCCATGTGATATATATATATATATATAAGGTTTTATCTGCTGACTAACCTTGGGATTAGAGTAATGTTATCTGCTGACAATTACTACAGTATGTCAGCTGGCTATGTGTGTCATGTCACTCGTCATCTTAGCAAATTAAAAATCATTACTGGGGCGCTTGTTAATTAGATACAAAACTTTATGTTAATTACCTATAATTTACATCTGAGACTGACCCTGCATAGAAAATGGTGCCATTAAGTAAGGCAATAGGGCTGCTGTACATTATATACAAACAAAGTACAAACACAGGGTCTGTGATGTCCAACTGAACAATGTATGAAGAAAGAGACATTTTAAATCATTCATTCAAGGTAAAGGATTCCAACAAGTTAAGCTATATAACTACCATTGTCACTATTCATTGTGAAACATTGAGGTTCTTTCCAGAAGAAGTATTCCATAAAAATCACACATTGCAATGCATGTGAGAGAATTATAGATTATCAAAACTTGAATGTTTGAAAAAAGAAAAATGAATAAAAAAAAAATGCAGGGGTCACACTCAGGAACATAACATTGTAAAGCAAAACCCCTGTGTAAAAACAATGAACATTAAAAGATGTACCGGGAAGTTACTCTAAACCAGAAAAAAATCCTTTTGGCTGTGTAGCGGAACTGGACTATTTTCAAACATTCAAATACCAGGTAGCTCAATTGGTTACAGCGTATGTCTAGAGTTCGGAGGGTCCTGGGTTCGAAACCCCAGTCTGGTCGTTCCATTTCTCTCTCTCCTGTTACAGCTGCTTCATCTTCTATACAGAAGAGAGAACTTTCCAAACCTTCCTTCCTGAGTGGAACTACTCTTCTCCCTGATCATGGCAGATTTACCTTACAGTGTACAATAACTACCAGTAACTTTAATGAGAGATTCTTACTTGTCACAAACATGTACCTTTGTTCCTATCAAGCTACATGTACAATGGTTGGCATGGAGGGGGAGAACCCCTTTGATATTTTACCTAAATTAATTTTCTTCTGTCATTTCCACCACCACCACCACACCACCACCACCACCACCACCACCACCACA
>NW_018404308.1:1010187-1025381 GCF_002113885.1 Mizuhopecten yessoensis | reverse complement strand
ACCACCACCACCACCAACACCACCACCACCACCACCACCACACCACCATACCACCACCACACCACCACACCACCACCACACCACCACACCACCACACCACCACACCACACCACCATCAGACTCTGTTGAACGTGTGGACATAGAATCCACACGGTGGCGCCCACTGAGTGGGCCTTCAATGTTGCTATGACATAAACCAGGGGTGCAGAGAGCTACAGTGAGTGTAACCCCTGGACCACTCCAGATGTCACCCTGCAATATACCCAAGGTGTGACTGTACCAACCTTTAGTGTGACAATGTCAGTGGTAGTTTGAAGGCTTGGTCAGCACCTACCTGGTCAGTGGTAGTCTGAGGGCTTGGTCAGTACCTACCTGGTCAGTGGTAGTTTGAGGGCTTGGTCAGCACCTATTTGGTCAGTGGTAGTTTGAGGGCTTGGTCAGTACCTACCTGGTCAGTGGTAGTTTGATGGCTTGGTCAGTACCTACCTAGTCAGTGGTAGTGTGAGGGCGTGGTCAGTACCTACCTAGTCAGTGGTAGTTTGAGGGCTTGGTCAGTACCTACCTGGTCAGTGGTAGTTTGAGGGCTTGGTCAGCACCTACCTGGTCAGTGGTAGTTTGATGGCTTGGTCAGTACCTACCTGGTCAGTGGTAGTTTGAGGGCTTTGTCAGTACCTACCTGGTCAGTGGGAGTTTTAGGGCTTTGTCAGTACCTACCTGGTCAGTGGGAGTTTTAGGGCTTTGTCAGTACCTACCTGGTCAGTGGCAGTTTGAAGGCTTGGTCAGTACCCACCTGGTCAGTGGTAGTTTGAGGGCTTGGTCAGTACCTACCTGGTCAGTTGTAGTTTGAGGGCTTGGTCAGTACTCACCTGGTCAGTGGTAGTTTGAGGGCTTGGTCAGTACCTACCTGGTCAGTGGTAGTTTGAAGGCTTGGTCAGTACCCACCTGGTCAGTGGTAGTTTGAAGGGTTGGTCAGCACCTACCTGGTCAGTGGTAGTTTGATGGCCCAGTACCTTTACAGTGGTAAGTGGTAGTTTGAGGGCCCAGGTCCTTTACAGTGCTAAGTGGTAGTTTGATGGCCCAGGTCCTTTACAATTATATCCATATGATATTAAGGGGAAGTTATTGTGTGTACAAAAAAAATCTCTTTTGTTTTGTCTGCAGTGGGACAGGAATCCTTAAATATATATATCCTCTATTTCATTAATTTGTTCAAAATTTACGTTGTTAGCAGCCATGTCTATTGTGTAGACATCAAATGATCGTGATGTAATCTCAATTACTGTCCTATCAAGGGCTACACTTTGGAGAAAATATGATATTAGTGTGATTTTAAATATATTGACTCGTCACATTTATGACTGTAAATAGTATGTTTTTCAGTTTCAACATATAAATGCTTTACGAATATATCCAAGTTTTTACACCCATAAGTTATGATAACTATATTTGATGTAATCTAAAACCTGTCTCACATGAAATACCGAGTAAATTATCACAATTCGACCTTTATAAGTCAGATTATTGTAATGTGTACCGCTCTCATGACTTGGGTGTATACTTTTGATGGCATTACTTCAGGGACGGTGATTTTCTCCTGGGTATGTATGTACTCACCTGCGACTATTTACTGACTTGATTTTTCCTGAAAAGAAAACTTTAAATGACACTTTGAGAATGATGATGTACACATTATCTGAATTTTCTCATGTTTGGTATCTAGGTAACCATTAGAATATTTTGATTGAATTGGGTGTCTGAACTGTGTATGTTTGAGTGTCATACTTACACAAATCAGACTTCGATACACATGGTTATATATTGTATGGTGTTGCCTCTGTAGAACCCTACTAAATTCAGATGGCATTCATTGATACTGTAAATGCCATGGCCCAAGCATTTTGACATCATAATTATAACGTTTGAAACCACTGACCATTCATGGAATGTAATGGGATCTGATAGAAGCTCTCACCCTAAGGGGGTGAGAGATAGAGGAATCTCGACCCGAGGGTGGATACACCTGCCCCTGCAGGGTAAGAGAAAACACTATCCCTGCTGAGTTAGGATGGGTCTACAGTTAAAGATATACCATCCTTATATGCAGCTTCCATGTGTGTAGTTTCTCTATATGTAGGTGTGTTTTGTGTCCATGTGTGTAACCTGTTGCTTTATAGCATTTTTTGTATATGACTATATTATGGGTGGTCTGCACATGTACACAGTTGAGTACAGTTGAGTTAAGTTTGTGTTGAGATATAATGATTTCCCAGTGTGAGTACAGCATTGATCTGTGTGTGCACCAGTGTTACTACGCGCAGTCTACACATGTCTCCCATTAAGTGTGTGTAACAACACTGACACATTCACTAGGCCATGGTCCTGCTGTAGTACTGTGTCAGAGTTCCAGTCAGGATCTCACCCATAGACACCAGGCCATGACCTGTTACTGAGGCTGAACTGTTGTCCAAGTGGTAAGTCTGTAAAATTTGTGAATTAGAAGACACAACCATAAACTGTGTAGATGATTCAGTCCACACTTTGAGAATGGCCTGACCGGTTATGTTGGCTCCTTATGTACTTGAATGTACACCGCCTGGTGCTGGCCTCCAGGTCCCCATGTTATCATAGATCTACATGCGATTTTGATAAACTGCATAGATTTGTTTTGAAGGCTTGAAGGATTACCTGTGCAAATATTTGTAATCATAAAAAAACTATTTTGGCAATGATGATGTGATGTAAGTGTACTGAAAGACTGGCAACATACAGACAAGGATATACAATAATGTATCTCTGATTATCCAACTAGCTATACAGGCTGTGGTGGTGATCATCTGTGACTTATTATCACCAGTAGTCTGGAAATTATTCAAGAATGTTTGTTGAACAAATGACTACAATCCTGTACCCTGAACCTCCCCCGCTGCCATCTCCTCTCTTATACAGTATAATGTGCAGTTATCATTGATACAGATTATTGTGCAATCATCATTACCCTCCCCCCTGGTTGTAACGTGGGGACCATCACTGTACCTGTTTGTGGTAGGGGCTGTCGAGTACCAGGCAAGTCTGTAGTGTCTGACCTACATTTACATTCTATATATATCCTTGTTTAAAGTGTGTTTACATCTTTTGAAGATAAAAACAGCATTCAGTATGTTCTTTGTCAAAATCCTTTAAGAAATGTTGATGTTAGAATTTGTTGAAGATAGCACCCTATTTTCCTACCATCAGTGGTAGTGGATGTCCTCTGTTGAACTACATGTTTGGTACCTATATGACCTACTTTGGTTCTCTTATCTCTAAAAGACAGAACAAATATATTTCACTTTCAATCTGGATTCCTTCCTGTACCGTATTTCTGTATATAAACTGAATGTTTACACTATTTGGTATTAAGACTGATGGTATACCAGTTTTAAAGCATGTTAACTGAATATGTAAATCAGGACGTGTTTGTTTGTGAGTATAAACTGAATGATGTAAAGCTTAAGTTCTATTAGTTCATCTGAACCTTTTACAACATTTCCAGCTGTTCTCTGTCTGATGTCTGATGTCCCTTGACCTACACAGATGGAGCTTGTGTGTATGATGTGATTTCTTAGATAAGAATCTGGGCGGACTAAGTTAATGTTGCTTTTATTAAAAAAAAAAATGTCAATTAAAACCAGGCTGTTACATGGGCAGTTACAGAACAGCTGAGACAGGAATGTTGTGGGAACAACTGTTTGTAACAGGAGTGGAAAAATGCACAGCCAGACCGGGGTTCGAACCTCTAAACTCTAGACGGACACTCTACCAATTGAGTTATCTGGTCGCCGACTATCGACCAGTCCAGTTCCGCTACATTTTTAACAGCAATAATGGTCACACAAGATGGTTTTGTTGAAACATATTCTCGTGTTTGGTAGTTTGAATGGAACTGTGTTGCATACTATCATAAAAGTTAAATAGATACATTTCTGTCAATATATTTACATTCAATGCAACAAAGGAAATAGACACCTGCTGAGGCTGAAGTTGTGGGTATACAATACTGTTAGTACTTGTTTGGTCTGTCTGGGTGTCTGTCTGTCTATGCTGATTGAGGTTTCTAGAGCCACTGTTTCATGAATGGGCATCAAGGTTTGAATGTTTTGAAATAAAGAAAGGTCACTGTGACCTAAATCTACTTTTTGATATTTGACCTTGACCTCAAATACTAAAATACATTGTGATACATGTTTCTGAAGCATGTCTTTGCTACCATTTCATGTGTGGACTTCATGAAGGTACATCATAGTCAGGAGATGTGTAAGGTGATGAAATTAGATTCATGAGGTCAATGTGCAAATTTAAGGCGACAACTTATCAGGAATTTGAGTGTAAGTTGGAGGTCCCATTTACTTTACCAGTATGATGGAAAGACTAAAACAATAACATTCCCATATAGAGGCTGTACTAGGATGTCAGTTGGTGGATTTATTTGTAGGCAGCAAAACGGAAATGTCAATATACATTTGTTTATACAGAGTGTTCACATAATCTTATACTTTCTCACTTGATGTCAACTATCATACTGATGATATGTAAACCTTGGACTAGACAAGTCTGTGTTTACTCTTAACACTAGTATGTACCTGTCGGATAACCTGTAGTCTATTGTCACCGATAGTGATAGGTCCACTAAACCTGTGTTGAACTTTCTACAGTAAATGTGAGAGAGATTATCACATTTCAGTTATATCTGACTTTGTGTACACTAAAGCTTATCAGGGTGAGTACTGCTTTTGACCAAGTGTTTCTGTCCTGGTTAAGTAAATATTTTACAATTGCTGATCCTTTTATTTGACAGATTGTACATATTCTGAGCTCTTAACTAAAGCTGTACATCTGGAGTTGTGTAAAGTTGTATGTGTTAAACTATAAATTGTGCACCCAGAGTTCTAGCTAAAACTAGTTGTTCTGAGCTCTTCAGTAAAATTGTACATCTTGTGCTCTAAGTAAAGTTGTAAACTCAGAGGTCTTCAGAGATTAGTACATACCGAGGAGCTCTAACTAAGCTGTAGTTTGTGATATCTAAGTAAGCCTATAAGTCGCACAACCTGTTGGATCAATAGTGGTGTAAGGGAAGTCCTTGAGGAGGAAGTGACGGCTGTAGTTTGTTTGCTGATGAGGATGTAAAGTATACATACACTGACACATTGTTGGTATGTGGGGATGTGTCTGACAGCCAACAGGACAACTATTGTTGTACTGACATCGTAATTAGCCATGGAGTAGGTATTCCTCTGATATATCTTTTTAGGTGGTATTTACATCAACTTTCCATGTCTAGGATCCTCCTTTCTTGTGTTTGTTTGTAGTGACATCTAGTGCTCATTTGTGATCATAATGTGATAAATGTATTTTGAAGTTTCAACAAAGTTTCATATTCAAATATCGTGAAAAACTGGTCACTGTTTATTACTGCTAATGTTATTCAAATGTTGTTTTGTGTTTGTTTATCGCCGAAGATAGTTTGAACCATGCATTGTTCTGGTGAGTTAATCCAAACATGGATTAAAACATATTGAGTATTGTGGACCTAACATGCTGTATATAGGTTTTTTTCATTTGTTAATTATGTGTACATTATTTGTTTATATTTGGTTTGCGGTTTAATGCCACCTCACCGTCTCCGATCATATAAAAATGGGTGCCAATGGCAAGGGCAAGAGAAAGTAGGTTGGCGAGATACCCTATATATATGTTAGTTTATCAATCAGTTTGTTCCATTTGCTACTGTTAACACGCTATTTGTTGTATTACAGACCAGTGATGGCCTCGGGACCGCCCAACTATAAAGTAATTCTGTGTGGAGAATACGGAGTCGGCAAGAGTTCCATATTCCGCAGATTCATGAACGACACATTCACCATGGAAACAGGAAAAAAGTCGACAGTTGGGCTGGATCAGAGTAGTCAACTATTTAAAATTAATGGAATGGATGTAAAAGTAAGTCCAATTCCACTGTATTTATCTGGTAATAAGCCCTCCCAAGTAAAATACAGTTTAATAGTTTTGATTTTAATGCTTTTCTGTTATTATGGTCCTGTTACAATAGATAGGTTAGGTCCCAGTCGGAAAGCAGTGGTCACGTAGGACTGTATTTTATTGGTTCTGTGGATTTGACAGTGAGAATGATTACTGTGTAAGTGTTTATTCTATGGATTTTAATGCTATGTGGATTTTAATTCTATGGATTTTGATACTATGTGGATTTTAATTCTATAGATTTTAAGGCTATGTGCATTTTAATTCTGTGGATTTTGATACTATGTGGATTTTAATTCTATGGATTTTGATACATGTACTATGTGGATTTTAATTCTATGGATTTTAAGGCTATGTGGATTTTAATTCTATGGGTTTTAATACTATGTGGATTTTAATGCTATGGGTATTTAATGATAAGTAGAATTGATTTTAATGCTATGTGGATTTTAATTCTATGAATTTTATGTTTTGGATGTTCAATGATTAATGGTATGGATTTTAATGATAGATTGTGTATAGATTTTAGTGCTATTTATTTCAATTCTATGGATTTTCAATGCTTTGGATAATAAATTCAATGGATATGAATTCTATGGATGTTAACGCTTGAAGTGAAGGTTTTGGTGCGAACACCAATGATTAGACTAGAATAACTTACTTACAATGTATAACTGTAGTCAACTCCCTACAGAAATGTTACATTTTATACTATTATGTTCCTTGTAATGTATTATTCATAGTATGTGTACAAGTTGTTAGGTCATAAATACAATTATGTGTGTAGTAAGCAATTATCAACATCCGTGTAGTGATGTTAACAGTTATCAACATTCTTGTAGAGTAAGATAAACGTAATAGCTCATTAACTACACAGCTTCGTGTTACTGTAAGTGGTGCACACAAGTCAACAGAGAAATAACTTTATAGCAAACTTTTTATCATAAGTTTGTACATTTTTATGGCAAACTAAAGAAACTGTTTCTTATTTCTGTTTTACATTTAGAAACTTATCTGCAAAATAAATCTTTCCTATGAAACGTGAACACATATCTTATTTATATTTAATGGAGGTTGATTGATGTGAGGAAGAATCGTTCTGGTGACAGAGTAGGTATAACACAGCCCATCCTGTGTCTGTCCTGTATACACCAGTATACACCAGAGACTCTGCTCATCACATACATTCTCACTTCAGACTTAAATAACGTTGTGTTTATGTATACATAAATTTGAATATTTTTATTTGCCATTTTGAAAGTTTTGAAATGTAAGTTTTGTAAAGGGTGACTGCCCAATTATACCTTACAATTGTTATACCAGTATTGTATCGCATGTTTGTATGTATCATGCCCCGCAAGATATGTCTCGCATGTTCACATTCTGGGTGAGTTTAAACTAGAAATAACTCATCATAAATAACTATTCCTAGATAAGATAGAAGTATATACTAATCACCTACATGTATACTAAAACCTGATAGTGATATTAGGTAAAACCTGATGGATTAAAGATATTTGTCCCTCCCAGTGGGATGTAATTACACAAGATCCCCATTAATTAAGTAATTAATTACAGACTGTAATATAAGTAACACATACACCTGATAGAGAGGTTGCTACAGCAGCTGGGCTGTCAGGTTAAGGGTTCTTGCCTCATCAGCTACGCTGTCAGATTTAAGGATTCCTGCCCCATCACTGGTCGTCAGGTTTCTACCCTGTCCGTTGGGCTAGCACATTACCAGGATGATTACTTGCAGGTCATGTATCAGTTGTACCGCCATCAACACTGATTTATACCATGTCCATCTGGATCCTTCCTTATCACAATACTATAGCATAAATTAGAATAATGATGTTACTTTACTGACTCTATTTACACAGGGTGTGTGGTCAATTTGGTAAAATAGGATCACATGATGCCAGAATATTGACATACATTTACTACTGTAAGGTATGTCTGTGTAGAAGTAAAGATATTATACCTCAGCAATGAGGCGGCCATACTGGAGCTTGTCCATCTTGTCTGGACAATTAGTGTCTTGTTTTCCAGCTAGTTTGCTGGAATTTAGTAGCTTAACCAATATCATATGGTGTTGTGAAGCTGACATACTGATTCTGTGATTTTGACAGAGTTATTGCCCTTTTGAATTTGATGCATTTTAGTCAGCAACCAAGTCCATGATAAGCTTTCATTCAGTATTTTAAGGATTTTTGCCGCATTGCAGGCAAAACACTGAAGAATTTCCACAGAAGACTTATGTTGTTTTTTTGTACAGTAACCTCCCTATAATTTTGTTTTTGTACAGCAACCTCCCTATAATTTTGTTTTTGTACAGCAACCTCCCTATAATTTTGTTTTGTACGGCAACCTCCCTTTAATTTTGTTTTTGTACAGTAACCTCCCTATAATTTTGTTTTTGTACAGCAACCTCCCTTTAATTTTGTTTTTGTACAGTAACCTCCCTATAATTTTGTTTTTGTACAGCAACCTCCCTTTAATTTAGTTTTTGTACAGTAACCTCCCTTTAATTTTGTTTTTGTACAGTAACCTCCCTTTAATTTTGTTTTGTTTTGGATGTTGGATGTTGGATGTAACTGTAGATTTACTGGACCAGGTCCTAATCATAGACTTAAGTTTTTACTTAGCCAATCATGTATAATATCACTTTTCATAGCGTTTGTGATTGGCAAAGTCAAAACCTAATACAGTTTTAGACTTACATGATCTTGTGGCCAGGGAACCACTGTTGACGAGATAACTCAGTTGGTTAGCGCGACCAGATTGTGATCAGAGGTCCAGGCTTTAGACTGACCTGTTAGAATTTTGAAACTCGAAAATTCCTTTTTGTTAAGTTCTTTTTTATTGTGTTTTTGTAAAAGTTCTGCAGAATACGGGTTTCTTTACAAAAGTGATTTATCACATGTTTACAATGCACACTTACGGTTTTTGGCAGTGGTAAGGGGATCCCTCAGGTGGGTTACTCAGTGTTATGTATTTGTGCATGACTGTCAAGCATACTGTTTGCATGTTTTTCTTTTCTGGGGAAAATCAAAATGAAATGTATGATCTCTATTATTCTTTTATCTTTGTACAGATGTCGCTGTGGGATACGGGAGGTATGGAGAGGATGAGTTTCATTGGGTCTAGTTATTATCGTGGAGCGAACGCGGCCCTCCTGTGTTATAGTGTACTCAACAAAGACACGTTCACTATCCTGTCACAGTACATCCTAGACATTGTCATGAATGCTGAGGGTGCCAAAATATTCCTGTGTGGAAACATGGCCGACTGTGATGGTGATGACAAGGTCACGGAGGCTGACATTGAGAATTTTATCCGTGAGTGTGGTGACGTGTTGTCCGGTGTGTATTCCATTTCCTGTAAGGAAAACGAAGGAGTTTATGACATGTTCAAAGACATGGCACGTGTGCTGCATGAGGAAGCGATGGGGCGCATGACTTTACGAAAGGAGCTGCATGTGATCCGACCAGGTGAAACTCCAGAGGACACGAATCATCACAAGAAAAAGTGTTGTAGTTCTTGATAGGGGTGTCTCAGTCATATATATCTATATATTTTGTGCATATCTATTCATATATATATGCATACAGGAAAATATATTTCATACGGGCCTCATGTGCCTTTTCATGATACAATCAGGACTAACAGTGAACAAGTGCCTTCCAATATAAGGAGAATGCCAACAATGCCATCAACACAAGCCTCTGCCTCTATACAGTCAGCCTCTATACTACTCGGATATTGGGATATAAGGAACTTTAACAGGATGTTTTATCAAGTCGTGTCTTCTGGAACATCCATTTGATCCATTAGAGATAAATTCAGTTTCAAAATTGAAAAAAAATGTCTTTAAAAGGTTATTGACCTCGAAATCTGTTGTGATGAAGGAACACCATCTTAGCTGGTTTATAAATTCTGTGTTCAGTCACAGGCCATCTAGTACCTATCTCCTGATCTGAGGGTTCCCATATGTCATCAAATGTTTATTTTTGTACAATCATCAGTAATAATCAGGACAGCTTTACATTATATAATCTCCAGCTTTACATTGTATACTTCCATACTTAACAATGTATAATTATATTACAATGTATAATCTCAGGCTTTACATTGCACTGTATCTGCTCCGAATTTATAGGTCCAGACTGTATAATATCAGATAATATATGTTGTATAATATAAGGTTTTACATTGTATGATATCCCACTTACATTGAATAATATCTGACATTTTTACATTGTATCTCAGACTTCCATGTATAATCTCTGACTTTAGATATTGTATATTGCATTTGGGTAATATCAGATTTTACATTGTTTAATATGAGACTATACAATGTATAATCTAATACTTTATATAGTGTATAATATCAGATTTTACATTGTATAATATTAGACTATACAATGTATAATCTATTACTTTATACATTGAATAATATCAGATTTTACATTGTATAATAATATGAGACTCTACAATGTATAATCTATTACTTTATACATTGTATAATATCAGACTTTATATTTTACAAAATGAGACTTTACATCATATAATCAATGACTTTATACATTGTATAATATCAGATTTTACATTGTATAATATATGACTTTATACATTGTATACCATAAGATTTTACATTGTATAATATATAACTGTATACATTGTATAATATCAGATTTTACATTGTATAATATATGACTTTATGCATTGTATAATATCAGATTTTACATTGTATAATATATGACTTTATACATTGTATAATATCAGATTTTACATTGTATATTTTCAGAACTTTGCATCGTATAATCGCAGGCTTTTACTTGATAGCACTTGCAAAATTGTTATAAACAATAGTCCCCATTTACTCACCATCATAAGGGCCACACACACACACACTAGATTTATATTTCACATATTTGTTCAACCACATTTATACTGACTATAAATCTTACATGACACAAAAGTGGTGTATATTCCTATAATCGTTCTGAATCATGGCGGACCAACTACATTGCCAAAGTGTTCCTTCGTTGAGACAATATCAAGTCTCATATTGTATATATTGTCCCTTCACACCATTTTGTAATTTAGTTTTAGAAATGTGATGTTTAAGACATGTTTTTGCATAATGATATTTCTTACACCAAAATAAGGACATCATAGTATACTTTATCAAATTTTACATAAAACTGATGCATTATGGATACTGCTGCTGTCTAAAGAGGTTCATGTCTCCAGACTACAGTTCAGATATTTACTATATCAGTTTTTACACCAGAGTTATTCTAGGCTTTACATGTAGATCACATGTGTACAAAAGTAGGAGGATTATTCAGGCAAACCAGCTCTCATTTCTCTAAAGAGACAGATATAGCTGATGACACATTTATTGATCAGCTTGTAATACACATACCAGGAAAGCTAAATGCACTATAAAACCTTAGGTTAACACATTCTACAAAAACCTCCAGTATGGGGAAGTTTTGTTGTTGGAGCATTGTAACTTTGATAACACCTGTGCACCACTGACAGTATGTACATAGTGTATGTACATGTGTGTCACAAACACATTTTTAAGAGGAATACTTGTATAAGCATATAATTAGACCTTATGTTTTTGTCGGGGTACAGTTTTTGTATGTTTGATTGTAGTGGATGTATTTTAGCTGAACTTGACCTTTAGTACAATATGACCTCTAGGGCTACAGGACAGCACCCATGCAGTAATAATTAACAGCCACTAATGCTGGTTGTGTGTATATGGACTACAATGTGTAAATGTTCTTCAACAATTGTATTATAAATGACCTTTTGACCTTTCACCTCGTATTAAGTGAAGAAGAATGAACTTACTGTTACTATTGACCTTTGGAATCTATTACCAGCAGGTTTTAATTCGTGGGACAAAATAAAATCAGAACAGTATTTTTTCTAGATTTTGACTGTTTTTCCTACTGATCTTAGATAAAATTACATGGAAATAAAGTTTTAAAGGTATTACTGATCAAGGAAACCCTGCATGTTAATTTAGAATTTCAGAAAAAACTGTTAATATGAAATACTGGTGTAAAAATAGTGTATAGATCAAGGAATAAAACAGTTGTTATTGCAGTATAGATGTTATGCAGGTTTCCATGTATGGTACATAGAGGTTACATACAGTGTACTGTGGACTACCATAGAGGTTACATACAGTGTACTGTGGACTACCATAGAGGTTACATACAGTGTACTGTGGACTACCATAGAGGTTACATACAGTGTACTGTGGACTACCATAGAGGTTACATACAGTGTACTGTGGACTACCATAGAGGTTACATACAGTGTACTGTGGACTACCATAGAGGTTACATACAGTGTACTGTGGACTACCACTGTAATAATAATACAGCTCTGTCAGTGATAATGTCATTTACACTAAACATGCATATCTGGCTCATAATGTGTTTATCAAGGATTTCCAAAACACTTCAACCTCTAGCTTCTTTTGAACAATATGGACTGGGTCCAGATCAGACACAGAACAGTCTAATGTTGGACTCTGAGGGGATATAAGGTTACGACAACTTATAGATTAATGACAATCTGTGTTTGATTGATGATGTCATTTCTTTGTTTTCTATTTTTTTGACGGCGCATTATGCTGCATTGATACCGCCTTCATTAGTAGCTGTATCATGCCAATGATTATCACGTCACTGTTTTACAGCGCTATGTTTGGCAATAATAAATGGCTGTGATCGCTAATACTGATAAAAAATCCTAGGACAAATTGATGTAATTATCATATAGTGGATTATAGTTAATGATAGTTACGGTACATGTCTTTTAGTTTTGATAACAAGAAAAGGAATATGATGTATTAAGATGTGTTAGGAAAACATGTGCTTTAAGGATCTCAAGATGAAAGATCTGTTTGATTTTCATAATGTTGTTTTAATTGTCTAATACAAATTCTGAATATATAAACTTTGTCTTCCTACCATTATATTAGATTGGTGAGAACTCGACAGTGTTATACATGTACCACTAGATATTGGATTGTCGGAGTCTCAGTTTACATTAGGTTCCACTATGTTGGTCTATTGCTGGTACAACCCAGTAATGTAAATGGGTACAGACATAAGCTATTAGATAGCTGATGAATAGATACAGATAGAGGTGTTACTGCAAAATAACTATGATATCAAAACTTGTGGACATCTACCGTACTTTCTGTAATGTTGTAGTAACTCTTGTATTCAGACAGCTATTTGTGAAAATGAATGTTGTAAATGAAATTTCAAATGAATAAAACTTACACTTAAAACTGTAAACTTTGTCTTTTTTTTAAACAATCTGCTGCACTACACATCCTAGACATGTAGAATTATACAGTGCTTGCTTCCCCGGTCACTTTTATTTTTCAGTGTTAAAGGATGGGGATCAGAAGATTTTTGACATCCATCACATTAAAAATGATTTTATTTAGATTGTTATAGCAATTTATACAATATGCATCTTTTGTGTATTACAGTAAATAAAATATCAGGTTTAAAATCTGTGCATTAGGACATATTGCTAGCAGGAAATGACATAGGCTTGTTCATATGTTCCAGCAAAACACAGTGTGTTCTAAAATGAACTATTACAAGTGGAACGTGTATAGTTAAGTGGATGGTTCCGGCAGTACCAAACCACATCACTGGGACAGGAAGATCACAGTCCCAGTGGCCGGCACAAGTACTGCTGTGACAAAGGCTAGTATTCTTACTAATTTCACAGTATATCAACAACAATTTACAAATATCACTAGAATTGTTAGGGTCAGAGGTCAGTACTCAGTAGTCCTATACAGTGATTATATTGTAAGGGTCAGAGGTCAGTTGTCAAGTACAAGGGTCAGAGGTCAGTAATCATATACTGTGATAGTACTGTTAGTGTCTTAGGTCTGTTGTACTGTTAGGGTCAGAAGTCAGTAGTCCTATACAGGAATAAAACTGTTTGGGTTCAGAGGTCACTAGTCATATCAGGGATAGTACTGTTAGGGTAAAAGGCAAGACTTTCTACACAGTGTAAGTAATATTAGGATCAGAAGTGGGTAGTTCTACACAGTGTAAGTAATATTAGGATCAGAGGTCATTAGTTAGTTGTATACAGGGAGAGAACCTTCAGAGGTCAGACAGTGTTAGTACTGTTAGGGTCAGAGGTCATTAGTTAGTTGTATACAGGGAGAGAACCGTTAGAGGTCAGACAGTGTTAGTACTGTTAGGGTCAGAGGTCATTAGTTAGTTGTATACAGGGAGAGAACCTTTAGAGGTCAGACAGTGTTAGTACTGTTAGGGTCAGAGGTCATTAGTTAGTTGTATACAGGGAGAGAACCTTTAGAGGTCAGACAGTGTTAGTACTGTTAGGATCTGAGGTCATTAGTTAGTTGTATACAGGGAGAGAACCTTTAGAGGTCAGACAGTGTTAGTACTGTTAGGGTCAGAGGTCATTAGTTAGTTGTATACAGGGAGAGAACCTTTAGAGGTCAGACAGTGTTAGTACTGTTAGGATCTGAGGTCATTAGTTAGTTGTATACAGGGAGAGAACCTTTAGAGGTCAGACAGTGTTAGTACTGTTAGGGTCAGAGGTCATTAGTTAGTTGTATACAGGGAGAGAACCTTTAGAGGTCAGACAGTGTTAGTACTGTTAGGATCTGAGGTCATTAGTTAGTTGTATACAGGGAGAGAACCTTTAGAGGTCAGACAGTGTTAGTACTGTTAGGGTCAGAGGTCATTAGTTAGTTGTATACAGGGAGAGAACCTTTAGAGGTCAGACAGTGTTAGTACTGTTAGGATCTGAGGTCATTAGTTAGTTGTATACAGGGAGAGAACCTTTAGAGGTCAGACAGTGTTAGTACTGTTAGGGTCAGAGGTCATTAGTTAGTTGTATACAGGGAGAGAACCTTTAGAGGTCAGACAGTGTTAGTACTGTTAGGATCTGAGGTCATTAGTTAGTTGTATACAGGAAGAGAACCTTTAGAGGCCAGACAGTGTTAGTACTGTTAGGGTCAGAGGTCATTAGTTAGTTGTNTCACTGTCTGTTGTGGGTCACTGTTGTCTGTTGTGGGTCATTGTTGTCTGTTGTGGGTCACTGTTGTCTGTTGTGGGTCACTGTTGTCTGTTGTGGGT
>NW_018404308.1:1009122-1009688 GCF_002113885.1 Mizuhopecten yessoensis | reverse complement strand
GAGGTCATTAGTTAGTTGTATACAGGGAGAGAACCTTTAGAGGTCAGACAGTGTTAGTACTGTTAGGATCTGAGGTCATTAGTTAGTTGTATACAGGGAGAGAACCTTTAGAGGTCAGACAGTGTTAGTACTGTTAGGATCTGAGGGGTCCTGTAAAGTCCGCTTACACCTGTTATTGAACAGAGATGTGCAGTATTTTAAAGATATGCTAGATCCTAACCTAAACGAATGTAATATGTTTTAAAGAATTGGTTCAAATCCAGCCAACTATTATGATCTCACCATGCTCTGTGACATCATGACAACTTAAAGACATCATGAATCATGATGACTTGACGACTTCATAACTACTGTGACACCATGATGACTTGTGTGACCCTGAGTTAAAGTACTGGCATGTGTGACAAATTAGACAGATGGTAACGAAGAGCCACAGACAGGGAGCTATCATCATAGATATGAGTCACACAACACAGTGATAGTTAGGTTTAGTTAGTACCTATAGCCACAGATAGGGAGCTATCATCATAGATATGAGTCACACAACACAGTGATAGTTAGGTTTA
>NW_018404308.1:942311-1008575 GCF_002113885.1 Mizuhopecten yessoensis | reverse complement strand
TGTGGGTCACTGTTGTCTGTTGTGGGTCACTGTCTGGTGTGGGTCACTGTTGTCTGTTGTGGGTCACTGTCTTGTGTGGGTCACTGTTGTCTGTTGTGGGTCACTGTTGTCTGTTGTGGGTCACTGTTGTCTGTTGTGGGTCACTGTCTGGTGTGGGTCACTGTTTATTTATATTGTGAAGGTCTATTGTTATTTGTTTCAAAACTAGGGAGACCTAATAAATAGCATTGTTTATAGGGGTATCTAGTGCTGACTGTACAACTCCCCTTGTCTGGAGTAGGGTAAGGAATATCCATCATAGACTATTACCAATGACAGCTTGACCAGGCTCAGATAGACGAAGGTGGGAGGGTCGAAATGTGCACACAGTAGTGGCCCCTATCAGCTAGATTTTATTGTTAGGGGTTAAAAGGTCAGTAACGGAACCGTAGTCATAAAGTCAGTGCTGGAAACAGTGGGGGAGGAGGAAATGAATGGGGAAGTCTGTGGGATCTTGGAGGCAAAGGAGTAGAGGTATTAGGACCCATGACCTTCGGAGATACCAGTGCTAGGTCATGGATACGTTTATTCGGTTCTCCAGATTGACAATAAATGACCAGTTAAGGTATACAATAATTAGAAATAATGGAAGGATACAGATTTTGAAGTGTCCATGTAAGTGTTTTAAAGGAGTGTGCTAGACAAGTCAGCTCTACAAAATTCACAGGTGCAGGTCACCGGTGAAGTGAGGTACAGGCATGATGGGACAGAGGACAAACAATGTGACGTCCAGGCATAATGGGACAGAGGACAAACAATGTGACGTCCAGGCATGATTGGACAGAGGACAAACAATGTGACGTCCAGATATGATGGGACAGAGGACAAACCATGTGACGTCCAGGCACGATGGGACAGGATAAACCATGTGACGTCCAGGCATGATGGGACAGAGGACAAACCATGTGACGTCCAGATATGATGGGACAGAGGACAAACAATGTGACGTCCAGATAAGATGGGACAGAGGACAAACCATGTGACGTCCAGGCACGATGGGACAGAGGACAAACCATGTGACGTCCAGATATGATGGGACAGAGGATAAACCATGTGACGTCCAGGCACGATGGGACAGAGTACAAACCATGTGACGTCCAGGCATGATGGGACAGAGGACAAACAATGTGACGTCCAGATATGATGGGACAGAGGACAAACCACGTGACGTCCAGACACGATGGGACAGGATAAACCATGTGACGTCCAGGCATGATGGGACAGAGGACAAACCATGTGACGTCCAGACATGATGGGACAGAGGACAAATCATGTGACGCCCAGACATGATGGGACAGAGGACAAATCATGTGACGCACAGACATGATTGCACAGATAACCGGTTGCATGAGGTCCAGACTGATGGGACTGAAACACAGACAAAGCAGAACCACACATGAGGTGATGTAAAGATAGTAAACAGAAGATCTGTATCTGTCAGTGACCTATAATTATAGATGACATGCTGGGAGAGATGTCAGTATGTTTTCTTTATTTACCAAGTGTCAGTCCACGTAGATAATGACCACACCACTATAACACCCAAGACCTATCCTTGTAAGTGTGAACGCTATCATGTAGTTTTCCAATTAGGACCTCCAACTCACTTTGACCAAGATTTCAATATATGTTATTGAAAAATGTTTAAAAGGATTTCAAAGTTCCATTGTGTTTACTTAGGCAAAATCTAAAGCCTAACCCACGTATCTACAGATGTACCGTTTATATAAACATTCCAAATAAATATTCGTTCACAACCTATGAAAAGTAAAAATGTTTAAAGTAAATAGATGGGTTTATACCGAATCATCTCAGGGGTTGAAAGGGTTGAAGTAAACGTTTTGGTTTGTAGACAATTTTATCTTTGCCAGTTAATTATGGAGAGTACATTCTATTTGTATACACTTTTGACCAATGGTCAGCAAAAGGTCAATAACGGCCGGATTCATATGGAACTCTGAACATATATTCTCAGTTTTAACAATAATCACCATTAAATAAAGTGTAGAAGTGAATTGGAACAGTTCACTCAATAATCCCCACGAAAAAAAGCCGTAAAATACAAAACTGTATCAAAACTTCACATATTTCTTAAAAATCACCCTTTGAAACTTGCATGAAAGATTCGTTAAGCTAACCATGCTTTAAGTATTCTGAGCTGCACCTTGTGGGTTTGTGTTACAGGTTCGGTAGGTAGGGGATCAAAACCTTATCGTGGTTATATAATTATTGGGGAGGGGTATACTAATGGAAAGGGATCCCCACCAACACCATCAGGGGGCACTGATGAGTGGGAGATAGAGGAGATGACTCACATAATCAACATCATTATATTGATAGAATATAGGCAGTTTTTGTCTGCTACAGCTGGTATGTTGTGGGAAGCATCACCTCTTATGTCAGGCTAGGATGATACAGGATCACCTCTTATGTCAGGCTAGGATGGTACAGGATGGCACAAAGATGTAATGAGTATAATTGTCATATCAGGTTTTACTAGCAATTTTCAATAAAATGTTTTCTACAGAAATTTAGTGTTTTTTGTTTGTTCAATGTATAACATCCTCACCACAGTTCCAGACCGGGGACATGGAGCCTGCCGAAAAGATAAATTAGGTAAAACAGAAACAGTTGATCCGTCTAAACCTCAACTAGATTTCTTCAATGCGTAATCAATAATTAGCTGGCTTCATCCACCGATGAGTAAAGAACAATGAATTATATTTGATCATGAAGACCGCATTTTATGGTCACATATGAAATAATACCTGTTCAAGTCTTCTATAAATTTGTGTGGTGCTGTAAATATATTATGTTGATATACCTGCTTTTATATTGATAGTCCTTAGCTGTCAGTACCGGCATTTACATTGGTTATAAACTATCTTTACTCCTGTAAGTTGATGGTTATAAACTGTCTGTACTTGCCTGTATGTTGATGGTTATTAACTGTCTGTACTTGCCTGTATGATGATGGTTTATAACTGTCTGTACTTGCCTGTATGTTGATGGTTATTAACTGTCTATACTTGCCTGTATGTTGATGGTTATTAACAGTCTATACTTGCCAGTTTGTTGATGGTTATTAACTGTCTATACTTGCCAGTATATTGATGGTTTTTAACAGTCTATACTTGTCTGTATATTGATGGTTATTAACAGTCTATGCTTGTCTGTATGTTGATGGTTATTAACAGTCTATACTCGTCTGTATGTTGATGGTTATTAACAGTCTATTAACAGTCTATACTTGCCAGTTTGTTGATGGTTATTAACTGTCTATACTTGTCTGTATATTGATGGTTATTAACAGTCTATGCTTGTCTGTATGTTGATGGTTATTAACAGTCGATGCTTGTCTGTACGTTGATGGTTAATAACAGTCTATACTTGTCTGTATATTGATGGTTATTATCAGTCTATACTTGTCTGTATGTTGATGGTTATTTACTGTCTATACTTGTCTGTATGTTGATGGTTGTTAACTGCCTTTATTTGCCAGTATGTTGATGGTTTATAACTGTCTGTATTTGTCTGTAAGTTGATGGTTATTAACTGTCTATACTTGTCTGTATATTGATGGTTATAAACAGTCTATACTTGTCTGTATGCTGATGGTTATTAACAGTCTATACTTGTCTGGATGTTGATGGTTATTAACAGTCTATACTTATCTGTATGTTGATGGTTATTAACAGTCGATGCTTGTCTGTACGTTGATGGTTAATAACAGTCTATACTTGTCTGTATATTGATGGTTATTACCAGTCTATACTTGTCTGTATGCTGATGGTTATTAACAGTCTATACTTGTCTGTACGTTGATGGTTATTAACAGTCTATACTTGTCTGGATGTTGATGGTTATTAACAGTCTATACTTATCTGTATGTTGATGGTTATTAACAGTCGATGCTTGTCTGTACGTTGATGGTTATTAACTGTCTATACTTGTCTGTATATTGATGGTTATAAACAGTCTATACTTGTCTGTATGCTGATGGTTATTAACAGTCTATACTTGTCTGTACGTTGATGGTTATTAACAGTCTATACTTGTCTGTATGTTGATGGTTATTAACAGTCGATGCTTGTCTGTACGTTGATGGTTATTAACTGTCTATACTTGTCTGTATATTGATGGTTATTAACAGTCTATACTTGCCTGTATGTTGATGGTTATTAACAGTCTATACTTGTCTGTATGTTGATGGTTTTTAACAGTCTATACTTGTCTGTATATTGATGGTTATTAAGAGTCTATACTTGTCTGTATGTTGATGGTTATTTACTGTCTATACTTGCCGGTATGTTGATGGTTATTTACTGTCTATACTTGTCTGTATGTTGATGGTTGTTAACTGCCTTTATTTGCCAGTATGTTGATGGTTTATAACTGTCTGTATTTGTCTGTAAGTTGATGGTTATTAACTGTCTATACTTGCCTGTATGTTGATGGTTATTAACAGTCTATACTTGCCTGTATGTTGATGGTTATTTACTGTCTATACTTGACTGTATGTTGATGGTTTATAACTGTTTGTACTTGTCTGTATGTTGGCAGTTATTAGCTGCCTTTATTTGCCAGTATGTTGATGGTTGTTAACTGTCTGTATTTGTCTGTATGTTGATGGTTATTAACTGTCTGTACTTGCCTGTATGTTGATGGTTATTAACAGTCTATACTTGTCTGTGCTTGTCTGTATGTTGATGGTTATTAACAGTCGATACTTGTCTGTATGTTGATGGTTATTAACAGTCTATACTTGTCTGGATGTTGATGGTTATTAACTGTCTGTACTTGCCTGTATGATGATGGTTATTAACTGTTTGTACTTGTCTGTATGTTGATGGTTATTTACTGTCTATACTTGTCTGTACGTTGATTGTTATTAACAGTCTATACCTGTCTGCATGTTGATGGTTATTAACATTCTATACTTGTCTGTATGTTGAGGGTTATTAACAGTCTATTCTTGTCTGTACGTTGATGGTTATTAACAGTCTATACTTGTCTGTATGTTGATGGTTTATAACTGTCTGTATTTGTCTGTAAGTTGATGGTTATTAACTGTCTATACTTACCTGTATGTTGATGGTTATTGACAGTCTATACTTGCCTGTATGTTGATGGTTATTAACAGTCTATACTTGCCTGTATGTTGATGGTTGTTAACTGTCTGTATTTGTCTGTATGTTGATTGTTGTTAACTGTCTGTACTTGCCTGCATGTTGATGGTTCTTTACTGTCTGTATGTTGATGGTTTATAACTGTCTGTACTTGCCTGCATGTTGATGGTTATTAACTTTCTGTACTTGCCTGTATATTGATGGTTTTTAACTGTCTGTATGTTGATGGTTATTAACAGTCTGTACTTGCCTGTATGATGATGGTTATTAACTGTCTGTATTTGTCTGTATGTTGATGGATTTTAATTGTCTGTACTTCCCTGAACTTTTCTCCAAGTAGACTTTTTGAATGTTTATGCTCAGTTACTTTCAACATATCATGATGACAGCAATAAATGCATTACATGCACTTATGTAAAATTACCTTTCCACTGTGCATAACTTCAATATTTGGGTGTATTAGTACCTTAGATATGGGTGTATTGGTGCCAGTACCTTAGATATGGGTGTATCAGTACCTTAGATATGGGTTTATTGGTGCCAGTACCTTAGATATGGGTGAATTGGTGCCAGTACCTTAGGTATGGGTTTATTGGTGCCAGTACCTTAGGTATGGGTTTATTGGTGCCAGTACCTTAGGTATGGGTGTATTGGTGCCAGTACCTTAGATATGGGTTTATTGGTGCCAGTACCTTAGGTATGGGTTTATTGGTGCCAGTACCTTAGGTATGGGTTTATTGGTGCCAGTACCTTAGATATGGGTGTATTGGTGCCAGTACCTTAGGTATGGGTGCATTGGTGCCAGTACCTTAGATATGGGTTTATTGGTGGCTGCTGTAGCATGTATAGGAAGGCTCAGATAAGGAGTGGTGCACACAGTGCTGGGTACCAGGGAGAGTGATAGGTAGAGATGTGTACGGTGCATTAGGAGGCCCAGATAAACACTACCTGTGGAGGGACAGCCCCTACTGATAACACACAGATAACTGATGGATCCCCATCTGTTTTAATGTTACTATAAACATCAGTTTGATTAGTTTCTTAGCAAGCTAACTTGTCAATGTCAACTTTGTTTAAAACAGAACTGATTATAACAAGCAACATCAACATAAAACAGTGAAAGTTACCATCATGAATTACTCATAGTTTTATAGTTCAGTATTGTAAAGTGACCAGATTTACTGCTAACAAGTTTTATCCTAGAGAGTTCAATTTGGTGCTCTCAGGGCCCTACAAAACATTAACCATGTGATAATCTTTCCTAATCTCCATAACAAAATAAATACCATTAAAGGCCAACATTGCACCCCTTTTCCCCAGCCACCTATCAAAACTATAGTACACAATATTGCCACTGACAGGTGATAATCACTTGAATCAATTCAACTCATCCAATTAATACAGTGTACTTTTTTACTGTGTGAAAATAACCTTATCACTCACTTCAGCTTCGTAGAGCAGTTAAGACTTGAAGAAGTGTTTAAGAAGACATCTCAATCTGATGGCTTACAGAATACTGATCCTGTTTCCATTGAGAAACTTGTACTCAATGGCCGTTTTCCCTCGAGTTTCTACACATTGGCTGTTACATTACCTTCTATTGATACCGTAAACTACTTATCAAACACATGCCTATTTCATTATCTACCTGATTACATAGCTACTATGCTTTGTGAAAATGCCAACACATAAATGATTGATGTTTAACATGTACTATCAAACGTGGCATGGAAAGGGAAAGATGTCGCTACTACTTCCCAAAAAAAAGGACAAAACTGGTGGCATTTCAGTAAAAATATTCGCAAAATGTGTTGTTCAACATGCTTCAGTATAGCATGTGACAAAAGGAATCCAAAATTGGTTTGCAATCCATCTGAATTTGATGAAACTTGCAAAAGCTTGTTAAATTGTAATTGAAACTTGTTTTAGATTCTTTATAAATTCAATAATAGTGGTACTTAGTTTTGATACTGATGTTAAGCATATTTAATAAATAAAAGGACAAATAAACACCAAAGCAACCATCTGTAACATTTATTCAAAGTTAAAGATGTACATTTTTTCCATGACCCATGCTTGACTGCTATATAAATAAGTACTTGTGTAGATAGCAGGACTCGGAGGATGTCTACAGGACAGCACAGACATGAACGAGTGTGATTATGTTGGCTAAGCAGTCATGATTTCTACAGAACACAAGAGTATTCACTGGCAGAGATGAGATTTTTTTTCTTCACTTTTCAACAAAATAACATTATTTATCATATCTTTTCTCCAACATCTGTAAATACCAATTTCATTAAGCCTCCTGGTATTCACAATTATATCCAACAATTCATGTGATTTGATGAAACAAAGACAAAACAACTTCCTTACTTTAATAGAGACCATGATTGATATGGAAAAGCAATAACATGGTGTGTATATGAAAGATATTGAGGTAGTTAACCCTCTCTTTGATAAGTTGTCTCCCCTTGATTGAGATCCTAGACCTGTGTGATGACAATATGTTAACCCACAGATTCGGAACATCTCACATGTATAGAATTTTTCAGAACAGCAGACAATTTATTTTGCACCGTTTTTGAATATTCTATTTTTCTGCTGATAAATTAAATGTGTTGTAAATATAGACGAATCATTTTTCTCTGTTAAACAGTTATTAGTACGAAAAATCTAGTACGAAAAATCTATTCTAAGATAAAACATTCCCAAAGTCAATATTTTCTTTCATTAATCATAGAAAATAACCATTAAAAAAGGGATTTGTGAAAAAGGGATACCCGGTGCCTCAAATATACAGGGACATATAATTGATCTTATATATAGTAAAATTGTATACACTCCGGGTTCATCTCAAAACACAACTTAAATGGAATGCATAATCTTCCACTTCAATTTCCACCTCTCTAGTAAAAATAAATGTCCTCATTATGCCATGGCAGTATTTTATATCATCTAACAGTTATAGTCACGTCTTTAAGTGTGTTTAGTTTTGTTGCAGATAGTTTTCAAAGAAAGAATCAGACAGCATATGTACTATAATATACTCCACTGTAAATTAACGTTGGCACATTATAGATACAAATATACAGAAACTTCTCTTTATTTTCTCCATGATAGAATTTATAACATTAAATGGATTTCACTGATGAAAAAAACACTAACTTGATTCTTAATTTGCTGTAGACATGAAACAGTATTACATAGAAGTGGTAATGATTTAGCACAGGCTTGAGGTCAACTACAGTAGGGAAAGGAAAACACTAGAAATCGCTCTAAATCTGCAGATATAATATGTAGGTCATAACGCTTACACAATATGTTTTGGCCAAAACAAAAGGACACTTTCATTGGAGGCTGCAATCACAGCAGCGACACCGACACATTACCGCCCCTTACAGACTCTCTTTTATCTGGTAAAATAATTATCTCGTTCCGCATCTCTACAGCACACACATTACTCAATAAGGGAGAATATAATGTAAACTTATTGCTAATTCTGACTGAGGTTTCCTATTTGAGATGATACTGTGAGAAGCTGGTTGAGACTACCAGGAAGATCCTCACTGTAGTGATATAGTGAAAAGGGGAGGGCTTCGTTTGATTAAGTCTGGCCTGTCTGACAATATGGCACAGTAATGACCAATGCCTGTGTTACTGTGAACAAGTTGTGTACTCTATACAACAAACACATACAGTGAAAGATGAGTACCGACGTACCGATAAAGCCAGATGCTGGTCTAACGTGCACCAACTGCACAATGTTTCCATTACATCGTATCTAGTTTTGTTTTCATTGCATGCCCCCGAAAATTCACACAACACTGAAAATGAAAAACGTATACTATGGAGTGTATATGTGTGTAAAACTAATATAATTCTATATCTACATATGCTAGGAGTTTGATACTGGTAAATGATTTCCTTGGTCTACATGAATAAGCCAGACTCCATCACATGGATATAAAATCAAAATTCATCTAGTGAATGTGAAAATGAACAAACATACATTTTCATCAGTTCAATATTATCTGAAGTGGAAAAAGAATTTTCCTAAAAGTTTGGCGCAGAAAAATAATAGCTCTTCACTTATGCAATGAAATTGTTTCAAAACTTCTTTGTGCAATCATCTGTCAAGGAAAACGGACTCTCTATCTAAATAGCTAGTGTGAACCTACAGAGAAAGCAAATCTACGCTAAACTCTCACAACCTAGTGAGACAGCTTCTACGAGCATTTGGAAAAAATATAAAATTCAACAAACATGAAAAACTGACAAAAAGCCTAGTGTAATGGTAAACTGAATGAGTGACTAGTTGTTTGTACCTAATTCCAGCATAAACAAAATTATAAAAATCTACAGGCAAGTCGGACAACAAAGTAGCCAGGTAATAGGGACAAACTTTACATGGCGTGGTTACATAGTGACATTTGGCTAGTGGTGTTGACCTGAACAGCAGTTTAAAAGTGGTTATAAATGTACTTTCACCCGAACACATGTACAGTACATCGCAATAATACAGCTGGCACACCTAACAATGATGTACATACAATTCTTTAAATGCTGAAAAAGGGTGGTTTGGTTTTGCTTGTAAACAGTCTTTTCTCCATATCATAGTGCATGCCAAGCTACCAGACGACAAGGTGAAGGGAGATAATCCTTTACTATGTCCCGAGGAAACCTCTGGTCATATAACATTAACAATGGAGAGTAATAATATATAGCAGCTTTTGTATTTTCTATTATGCTAAACATACCTTTCATAGCTGATATATCTTCCAAGTACAATTATTTATCATCCAATTAAATCTTTATCCGATTTTCTCCCTTAGACTGATAACATGTTAAAAGTACAACAGGAGATAATATGTAACATGCAGATACATATAAATACCACATCCTTTCTATATTGCACAAGTCATGTTATACAAGTCTTTTGTCCCACGTACCCTGGCAAGGTATATCAGAATGGTCCTTAACATGATCCCACGTTCATTAATTACACAGACCCCCGACCCCCCCCCCCCCTTAAAAACACTTGCAGGATGCTAACGAACATCTACAGAAGATCACAATCTACCAATTTTATAGGTAAGTTTATAGTTTATATCTTTGCAAGGGTTTACGGCTTGCAACTTTAATGTTAGTGTGTATGTCTATAGGAACATTGAAACCTGCATAAAAAATATTCATGACCAAAGATATTAACAAAACTTATTATTCCCAAGATTGAAAATAAAGCAAACCTTATGCCAGAAAATATCTTCACGTAAGCGAGAACCATTGCAGTTATATACCAAACTATATAAATTGTGGAATCAAATTTGCAAAACTATATACATCTTTAAACTGATAGAGCAAAAAATGTACAACTCATTACATCAATTTCACTCTTTAAGATTAATACACGTCACACAGTTACTTACAGTTCTTTCCATTGAAGCTGTACATTTATTAACTCATTCACCCATGAAGACACATTTGAACTCTTCCGATTCAAAGGTTGGAAAAGTTCATCATGAAATTTCAGGGGTGAATGAGTTAAACATGGCCTGTCACTCATAGTACTTTGTTAATTATCACAGATGTTTGTTTTCTTACCACCCTATTTCCCGTAAAAAAGTCTACCTTCCTTTATCATCTATAGTAAAAGGGGAAATTCTACCATATGGAAATGTTCACATTGACTCTTTGATCTAATCGCAGTGGAAATTTTCACGGTGAAACGGTTCTGAAATCTAGATATAAATCTTTATATAAAATCTATAAAGAAAACATTGAGAAGTCCTTGTGTTGGAATTAAATATAAAAAATAGAACAAAAGACAGAGAAAGCGTCTCTAGGCCTTTCTCGGGTTGATTCCCCGTTCATCAGGAGACCGTTTATTTTGAAAACAGGCATTGTGAGGTCATAGTTGTTTACACAAGAAAGTATGACGTCATCAATAATGCAAAGTCATTATGACGTCACAATGCCTGTTTTCAAAATAAACAGTCTCCTGATGAACGGGGAATCAACCCGAAAACGGCCTAGAGACGCGATCTCTGTCTTTTGTTCTGTCTTTTATATAAAATCTATATATATTTATATAAAGAATTCTACATCACCTCTCATAATTTTGCACTAATTGACTCAACGAGAAAAACGTGAGCATTTCCACACTTCAATAATGGCCACTTTAACAGTATACCTGGCCTAGATATCACAATAATGGCCACTTTAACAGTATACCTAGCCTAGATATCACAATAATGGCCACTTTAACAGTAAACCTGGCCTAGATATCACAAAACTTTTACACTCTAAGAATTTTGCTAAATTAAATATTCTTAAATTCTGTATTTCCCCTCAAATGTATCAGAGTTATAATTTGTCAACTATTTTCAGTGAAGTGGTGATTTCTTCTTCTCATATTCAGAAACATTTTACTCTTTTAATCTGATTTTGAAAATTGAATCCGTTGTTTAAGTTTAACAATCGTGTGATTGAGGAGCCATGCCTGACCCTACAATGTATATGGAGATAACTCTAATTCTAATCAGGAACTCTACTGACTTTATCTGAAATTACACGACTGTAAAACATGATTAAACTAGGAAGTAAATATTAAAATCCTCTAATATTGAACCTGGTATCCTCTATAATCTACACCGATACCCTTAATAATCTATAATAAGTATCTACTGACAGTTATATTGTCTATCACATATTATAGATACTGGTTTAACTGCAGTAAATATATTATTCTACATATTTGGGTATGTATATATATTTTCTTTATGTAGTTTATATGTACCAAGCGCTAACTTTGTGAATTGGACGTGTAATATTGTGTAACAGAATGGAATATGTCAAACGATGTGGTCATGAAAAATCATACAAGCCAATATAAGCATATTGTGTCGTAAATCAAGAAATATTTGAAAACATTTTTTAGCTTAATTTATCAGTACAGTTGATTAAGTTAATGAAAGTGTACAGGTGACTTGAAGTTCTGATATATATTTGAGCAATCTGGGAAATGGGAAATCCATGTCAAATGATGTTGTGTTCATCTAATAGAACTAAATTAGACTGAAATCTTGTATCCATGTCTGTTATCCATTAATGAAGATATGGAACAGTGACCTAGAAACTTATGATATCTCAGGAACACTATCCCCCTTCACAAACATCAAATAGCTCTGTCAAACATGTATGACACAAATCCATTACCAAGTATTTCCTGACTTACAAACAGTGAGTGCCAAACTTGTTTAAAACAAGGGAGTAATATGCCATATCTCATCTTTACACACATAAATAAATAGAACAACATGTACAGGGTGGTGTATCACATAACAGTGGGTAATTACAGCTTCACAGTCATCAGTCTTTTTATCATATAATAATTTGTTTATTTCTGGGGACATAAATAGCACATGCATACCTCGATAAACATTAAAAATTTACAACACTGTACATTTTTTTTTATAACTTATATAAAGAAAGTATACCTGTCTTTCTTTTTATTTTTATTTTCAAGCATGAAAACTTGCATCAAAATCACCAAAGAGGGCAGTAAATATTATGCACATCTCAAGTGACCTGACAGGAATATACCCATTACATATGGACCCAACGAAAAGATGGTAGCATTAATAATAACACATTCTACAAAATCTGCAAGTACAGGTGTCCTAGCCTTTAATTGTATACTGTGGGTTACATGGTCTCCACATACTGGGACGCAAAATTCCTCAAGCAATATTGTACATTATTTACTCAACATACACCCTGTATAATCAAAGTGGCTTTAACCAACTTGCCACCAATAGAAGTGACTGTTTAACACCGTAACATTTTGTTAGGACTTTCCTGTTTCTAATTTAAGATAATGTAGAATAGTTTCATGGGTCATGTAGGTATGTACAAGCTTGTATGTACGCGTACTTGGATCGCATCACAGATTTCAGACACACGGCCGGAAGCTGTTACAGATACACACACCAGCATATTACAGCATTGTTTGTGGACCCCAAACTGTCACAATAGTTGGGCCCGACAAATACAACCCATTCATTAACTACGGACAAGTCTGCGGGTCTTTGTGCCAGTCATTTTGAACACAACACTGATGAAATGGCTGAAGATAAATTCAAGAAACTCGCCAAAGAAAACTTGATATTGTCGAAAGCCTGTACGTATGTTGTGGGCTGGCGTGGATCTGTAATACTTTGGTGATAGTTGCTGTCCTCCCATCCCAGGCCTGTACAAGATCAGGAGGCAGCACTGTCAGGTCCATTTGGTTTCGTTTCTGGTGTTTTCTTTGATCGTGTCAGTCTCTCAAGCTCTGCAGTGGCGTCGCGTGTAACAGCAGCCTTGTCTGTTAGAGATAAACATAATTAATGTCATGTGTCAAATCAGTGATGCACTACAAAAGAAATTGGATTAAAACGCTATGTTTTTATATATTCTATAATAAATTTTGTGATATATACATATCACATCTCATTTCTGATACAAATTTTATTCTTTTTCTGAAAAACATTGTCAGTAAGTACTAGTTTAATTACATCTTCATGGTAGAGGATTTTTAGATGTACACAATAGTAATATTCAGAACAATCTTTAAACACAACAAAAGGTTTCACAAACAAAGGAATCACACACTGATTATTTTTAACAATGGAAACTGAACTTAAATATCAAGTTGAATGTGGTTTTTTTTAATAACAAAAATATAAGCCGACAGTTGGAGAATTTATAAAAAGCTATTAAAATGACACATTTAATGATATACGTACAATACAAACAAAATATTGCGAAGGAGCAAATGAAAATTAAAACAGCAAAACAGAAGTTCCAGTTTCTTCACCACAAAACACATCAATAGCTTCAGCAAACCAAGAAAATACTTCAAAGGCAGTGTCTAACACCTTTCCAATGTTATATTTATAAAAATTAGAAAAACAATAATTAATCTTTACCATGGGATGATTGCGTGTGTTTATATTACACTGTATGAATACCCTTCTCGAGATAATAAAACTTAATAGATTTTTTTTTTATTACAAAATTGAAAAGTGTATTTTAATACAGCATCATTGTAAATTGCTGTTTAATATTAAAATTTGTTTAGATGTCATGACCTCCTGCCCCCCCAAAAAAATGAAATTGTTGGCATGAGGATGGTGTTGTTTATGTGGTAAGATTATTTTTGAAATGTACAAAAAAATGATTGGAATTCACTGCAGTACTTGACAAGAATTATATGTAAAAATTATCTTGAGAAAACCATCATACAGTGGTTGTTTGATCACGAAAGATGTCGCCATCGCCAGTGCACAACATGCTTGTCTTACAGAGACAGGGTGATACACATGGAACCAAATTTACATTTACATGCTGGGTAAATTACAGGTGTACATACGTATCTACTGCAACTAAAAACTAATTCTTTTTTAAATAAAATTTCAGGATTTGATACGTGAAATTATCTAAAAGAAACTAAAAGAAGCATTTGACAGTAAAATAGACTGGAGAATGACATGTAAGCTGAAGTACTACTTGCTACGGCCTGACACCTTTTGTGATTCGTCCTCGCTTTTCTACAAAAATAATTGGTATGTTCCTTTGACCAGATGTTGTAGACAAAACAAAGCTGTTATAGTAGCAAAAATGATTTGATTTTAATTTTCAATCTTTAATGAGTTTCAGTTTCTTTATGTTAATGCAAATCATTCAACAATGTCTAGTATAACTGCCCTACAATACCGAAAATAAACTTCCACGAAAAAGTCGAGCACAACCCCTAAAACCAGAGACAGTGAGCATGACCCACAATACCCCCTTCTCTACTGGGTCCATGGTCCTGTTAGATGGTATTTTTAGTATGAGACCTTGACCTTTGACCATTATGTCTAAAATAAACTTGTTCAAGGTTTAAACAAACCTTTGAAGTTCAAAGTCAAAGTCTGCCAAAACATAAGGTATGTCCAAGGTAAGCTCTTGGGTGAAGTTTCATCAAAATCTGTCACGAATATGGTTACTAGAAGGATCACACCGAGTATGAATGACAGACAGGACAAAAATACCACATCCCCTTCTCAGTGCAGTGAGGGATACAACTGTTTGTATAATATGGCGGTAA
This sequence comes from Mizuhopecten yessoensis, assembly GCF_002113885.1. Lineage (NCBI taxonomy): Eukaryota > Metazoa > Mollusca > Bivalvia > Pectinida > Pectinidae > Mizuhopecten > Mizuhopecten yessoensis. The sequence goes on along the minus strand of NW_018404308.1, from coordinate 993,272 downwards.
CTTTATAAATATATTATCCCACTCCAACTCTACTAATATCAGTAAACATTAGGTTGTTTAAATTAATCAATACATTTAAAACTAGAAAATGTCTGTAAGACATGAATGTCCCCGTCACCCTGTGAAATTAGTTTCAGTGTTTGATGTTCTATGAAAAGTTACAACCACGTCTTTGATCACGGGACGGGAAGGGACAGACATGGGCAACACTATATGCCCCCCCCCCCCCATTTTATGGCGGGGGCATAAAACAAATCACAATTTGTCATTTATTTTAAATAACCTGCATTGATGGGCTACACTCTGGTATTATATCAAGTTATTTACCTCACTAAATTTGGTCGGTGTAACTATAGTCATTTCAATGTCAGTAATCCAATATTTGCAGGAAATGAATTAGAGCAATGCTCACAGCATAATAGTAACATCACAAACGTTCTGCATTACTTCATATGCATTAATAGCAAAGCCACAATGCTAGTTTAATGAAGATCCCATTAATTGCTGGACAGAAAACTAAATTTATGGAAATGTTTCTGAATGAGAACAGCCTAGTCTAGCTTGACTGCCACAGCCAGTCTGATATAACCGCTCTCTCGTAACAGCCGGTTTTCAGCTAAGGGAGCTAACCCTAGCACACAAACACCATTTCAAATTTAAGTATAACAAATTAAAGATTAATCCAGAATATGCTATTTGTTTTTTTTAAAATGATAACCAACAAAAATAATCTTATTCTGAATATCATACATTGAACAAGTTCTTCAAACATTTGAAATTTGTGGCCTGGTAAACTGCCTGTTGTTATGGTGTGTGTATACATGGTTGGCTAACTGACTGGCGGTAGACTGTAGACTGGAGTAGTAGAGGCCCCAACACAGCTAGTTACGTGGTCAGACCGTGTTAGACACATCTACGATACACAACCTAGCCGAGGACTACAGACCTGAGTGGGCCTTCAACGGTTTACCTCTCGTTTGTTTTAACAAGGAATTCAAACTTCCCTGCTCCATGTTGGCATGCAATTTAGTCTTGATTGCGAATCGACTGGGTGTTGGTGGGCTACCTACATATAAGTACAAATCAGCTGGCTGGTGAAGATCTGGAGGCGTGGCCATGGTGCTCCCTAAATCACTACGGATTTACCCCGAAGCAGGATTGTCATTCATCTACCCCACCACCAACTCTAGATCTTGACCCTTTCTTGACAATCTAAGGTCAATGATCAGAGTACCAGATATTATCCTTTTTCAAAAGCATTTCTTTACTATACAAGGCAAACTATTTGAAGATCATCATTTCTGGTTTTTATTTGGCATATGAGAATTGATCTCACCTCTAAGTTCTTATAGATAAATTGTCTTTATAACATTTTCTTCTCCAAAAATATTTTCAATTGTAACAATTGTTTTGGAATAAAGATTTTTTCCTGAATAGCTCAATGCATTCTATCATTATAATGTTGTCAGCTATAGGATGGAAGCTGTTGACCTTCCAGACCTGATCCCGCCCACCACAGCTAATACAACCACACTTACCACTGTCAACCCCTGCTCGTATCATAATTACAATGTACACATAGATTACTCTTTACAAATCACAGAAATTGAACAGTGTTCATACTGATATGTTCAAATCTGTTCAATATGTATCTTCACATTCAAAATTTACAGTTACCAGTGTAAGCGATCTAAACATAAAAATTCAATAATGTTTGCTCATTAAAGTGTATGCAGCATCAGTGCAAACAATTCCTCGAACAGTGAAACATCACCTAAATGTTTGCTTCCTAAGATGGTCTCCCATCATTTGAAGCAGAAGTTTCAAAAAGACACTGATCCAATTATGTTCACAGCCTCTGTGGTCCAACAGAAGTTGCCCCCAACACTTGGGAGTCAGGCAAGATTCACAGCTGCCGACACAAAAGATGCCTACCCGTACAGTACACTTGATTTGATATGTTCCATAAGTGTAAAAATTGACAAATAAGCTACTTCTTGGTACTTTTGTTCCCTACCTAGTTTGGTGTTTTACACTGACTGGTGACATTGTAGAGAATCTTTGGCAAGAAAAGGACTAAAAATAATAACATAATACAAGATAACAATAGCCACATTGTCTATCTACACGTCAGTCAACATGCAGTGTTTACGTGGACCAAGGGCACACACATACAGTAGAGAAATAAACAAATTTTACACAGATAACCCTTCTCTCAATAGCTAGAGGTTTAACAGAACCATACTTCCCTTCCCTGCCTCGTGTACAAGATGATTCCCACAGATGTCTGTTACACATGTACTCACCTGCTTTAGTTGGGACAGGTGTGCGCGTGTTCTTGTTCAGTAGACTGTTAAAGAAGTTAGCTAACATCCCTTCACTGGTGTTCTGAGGATTCTTGCCGTCCAGCTAAAGTGACAATGGTTAGGTAAAGGTTATAACGGCAAGGGTACAGGTGAGAATTGACCAGGTGTCAAGGATCGACTTTGTACATGTAATTTGCCATTATGTGCAGTATCCTTATTATACAGTAAAGTAAGATGTCCACGTAAAGTCCTGTTTGAAATACTTATTGTAGTCAATGTTCTTATTTTCAGTGAGTATAATCAAGTATCTATTACAAGTATCTATTACATAGCTAAGTAAAGTTAACTCAATGTGACATACTAAGCAATGGACTGTTTGTAATCCTACCAAGTAAGTACCGGTAAGTGAAACATTGTTTTTGAGAATTCCTTGTTTTTCATTATGTTCTTATCGCCTGATACTTCCCCTTCTTTATATCTATAACACTGGGGTATGCAACCACCTAATATGTAGGTCATAATAAAACAATCTTTAACATTCTATTAGACTGCAACCATTACTGTCAAGAATGTGATTTGTCTCTTAATTTTAAATTTATCATATTCACTTTAGAGTTACTCTTGATATTAACTTGACCTCACATAATAAGCTGGAAATTTGAATTTTAAGAAAAAAACATTTAAGCAATAAACTGGCTACATGCTATACGTGGTATAACTTCACATGTGTTACACAAACAATGACTGTGTGCTATTGCTCAACATTCAGTTTGTGATACGTGACAGCTATATCACTGTCTGCAGCAACTAGGCAATTTATTGCTTCAATAAAACATAGAAAACACAAGGCAGCTATTATGTGTACGTTTGTAAAATTAACGCAATACACACCAATACATGCAAAAATCTAGCGGACAAAATACGATAACTTGAAAGTTGTAATGACTTTGAAGAAACATTACCCTGTTTACAGCAATTACATCGGAGTTCACGTTTAAAACAAACTGCCTTTACATATCTGTAGTGTTGTATTATACTGATCAGTTAGTTATGATTAGTAACGGGTATACAGATTAGTGGTTATTCTTCTGCAGTGTACAAGTACATAGTCCCTAAAACAAACACTTCCACCTAGCTAATGTCATTGTAACTGTAGTTTGTCCTTGTCTCCGATACCTATGTCTCATGCATACAGAGGCTAGGAGTTCCATGCCTTGATACATAGCCTAGTTCGATCGTTGTGTTTGTTACATGTTAAAGTACAATGTATGTAAATTTCAATTTGAATATCTTCCCTTATCTCCAAGTGAAAGTTAGCAATTATCAATTCCTTGCTGGCCCCATAAAAATATCCTCAAAATATCATGGATTTATAATTTTTAAAAGGGGTTGATTTACAGAGAGAATTTCTATGTATATACTGGTCTGTCTCATATAAACCTCAGTTCTACAGTGTTGTGTGGTGAGTACACATCTAGTTTGGTGATACAGGTCAATGATGTTCTAGGATGAGAATATAGAGAATGGATGACCTACATATGATCTAAATATAACCGGAGTCTGTGACATCAGGCACTGATACTCTAGTACTTCACTATAAGAGACTACCTACACTAAATATAACCTGAGTCTGTGACATTAGGCACTGATACTCTAGTACTTCACTATAAGGGACGACCTACACTAAATATACCCCGAGTCTGTGACATCAGGCACTGATACTCTAGTACTTCACTATAAGAGACGACCTACACTAAATATAACCTGAGTCTGTGACATTAGGCACTGATACTCTAGTACTTCACTATAAGGGACGACCTACACTAAATATAACCAGAGTCTGTGACATCAGGCACTGATTCTCTAGTACTTCACTATAAGGGACGACCTGCACTAAATATAACCTGAGTCTGTGACATTAGGCACTGATGCTCTAGTACTTCACTATAAGGGACTACCTACACTAAATATACCCCGAGTCTGTGACATCAGGCACTGATACTCTAGTACTTCACTATAAGAGACGACCTACACTACATATACCCCGAGTCTGTGACATCAGGCACTGAAACTCTAATACCTCACTATAAGAGACGACCTACACTAAATATAACCTGAGTCTGTAACATTATTATACTGATAAAAATAGAAACAGGCTGCAGGTATTATTTACAAAATATCAAATTCTCCAGCACACACCCAGAAAAATATGACAGTTGTAAAATAAAATAAATTTAAATGAAACTGTTTCAATACACTTCTAACAGCATGCAGAAAAGAAAAAGGAATTTCCAAACAAACTTCTACAGTTTAAAAGTATAGCCTAAAATATTGAAACAAGGCTAACAACAATTACATCATTTTCCTTAATTATAATTAAATAACTAAATGCAGGACTAGACTTTTTTCTACCAAAACATTTTTGGAATTCCTTGAGTTTTTCAGCATGCACACTTCAACTATTAATATATTAGGTTATGTTTCTCTGAGAGTCTGATGCTGTCAACTCAAATAAGATGACATGGTTACAGATTCAGAAGCAAGCCTACAAAGAGATGTAGTGGACAACAGATGACGATGATTTGGTATAGTAGTGCTTATATCATTTCACCAGAGGTTAAAAATCAACTTACCACCCTCTATATCAAAACAAACAAAAGAGGAAAACTTACACACAGCCAATGGGTTAAAGTTAGTAATTTTTGTGGAAATAAAACAAAAAATATCTTTAAAACTATTACAGTGAAAAAGCTCACCACATTCTACAATAAAACCTAAAGCACATCAAAACAAATAAAGTACTTTATCGTTACATGTCACCAACTCAGTAAGTGTTGGGTTATTTGTGATATAGGTTTGACCATGCAAGAACACTGTATCAATTCAGGCACAGTTGAAAACAAAATAAAAATGTTTAAACCAAACTTAAACCAATCCAATCTATAACATAGCACTATCGAAATCAAATTACTAGAAACTGAAGAAAATATGACCACAACACTGCCAATACATGCCTTTTTAGGAGAACTACTGGCCTGAGGGGTTGTTGGTCGTGGTGACGGGCTCTGTTTGTTGGTTGCGGCTGCTGGTGGTCGTAGCGGCGACTCCTTCATAACCACAATGTTAGTTTTAAAAAGGTACATATGCTGTTAATTTTTTTTGAATTGTTTCTTTATATATATATTTATATATCATAAATCAGAAAAATGATCCTTACGGATGAAGAAATATTGTAAAAAGAAAAATTCTCAACAATGAGTCTTTAGTACTTTCATCTCTTCTAGGAGATTCTTCAGACAGTTTATTTGAAGTGTATATATATATATATGAATTGATGAATTTGAAAAATTAATACAAATTGTAAATACTTGCATATTTCCCCTATTAACAAACTAAATGGTATCATTATCTGATGATGTCATTTGTTTAAAAGTCAATGAGAAACAAAATGTGATAATTTATCTGACATACCATTTGTCAATTTTTTCGTATAGGGGAGGGACCATTAGGAGATGATTATATTCTTTGGTCAACATGGAATAACACTATTTTTACAACTTCATACTACAATAACCCGAAGTGTACAATATCACACTAAACAATAACCCTGTCCCTACACACTACAACAAAACTCCTGGTTGACAACATCATTGGATGTAGTCCCAGGCTGATAAATAGAACCAAAACTTAATCCTGAACGTAGCATCCACAAAGGTTTTTACTGATATATCTGATAATGGCTATGGCCTGTTGGTGTCTCTACACCAGACAACACATGTAACAGGATATCACTTACTCCAGCTGCACCAGGGGCTGGCTGTTTGCTGAGTTGCATTTGTTGTTTCACCAAGAAAACTTGTTCATCTTCAGCTATCACCTCTGCATCCCGTTGTACAGGCTGAAACAATTTCATCATTTGCTTACAAATTCAACCACATACATTCCATCATCCATAAACACAACACTCTTATGATCTAGATCTGTACCAGGTGTACAGGTGCTTAATTAACATTGAAATATTCACATGTATCTTCACCAGCAGATGCTATCTTTTCACTTTATTGAAACCAACAGGGCAATGAAAACAGCTTAAATCAATGGAATGTTATAACAGCTTCAGCATCTATGTTCAGGTACATACCTTCCTCATCATTGGTTTCACGATAACATCTTCATAACAGTCCTCGGCCTTCATGCTGCTGAGGTTTTCATATAAAATCTTGATCTTCTTCTCATTATCCCAGCCAGTAGGACTGTCAACATACACCAGTTTTAATACATTCAGCAATTCAGGGATATGTTGTTATAAATGTGCGATGTAATAACTCATATTATAATTTCTACAATACAGTAATACGGCAAGGACAATACACATAAGGCAGTATACAATATACATAACAATTATCGACTTTTATTTCTGTAAAAGTTTGGTCTTCCGTCATATTGACCCTAAGAGTAATACTGACCTCAATTGGTCTGTCTCTCTTTCTCAAGACCATATAACCACATATTCACATCAATTACAGTGAGTAATTAATAAATATATACATATGCAAAAGCAAAATATGGCAGAGTAAAAATGTAAACTCTGCATCTGAACAACTCTTATCGTAATCCAGTTCAATATGAATTCAAATACACATTACACACTGATAATTATTGATGATGAGTTATGACAATTGTTTGTTCAAAGCTCACCAACTTCTCTTCTTATATATAAAATACCTGTATCATGATACATCAGAATATACATAGCCCTAATATAATACTGCATTGACTTGTTAAATAACCTACTAGTACATTCTACAAAAGCTACATAAGTACTCATGATATAAGGTTAAGTAAATATTCATTCAGTAACTTGCATTAACATTATGAAACAGAATCACAGTTGTTAGCATTAACAGGATGATACTTACACAAACACACTGTCTTTTTCTACAACATACGCCTGTTGTGAAAAGGGGAATCCATATATTCTATGTTCAAAATACCTATACAACAAATCACAGTTTTTATCTTCCTTCACAGACGTGTATACTAAGGCAGCACCAACTGAACATGGTTAAGGAAACATGTTGAAGCAACAAACATACATGCTATTTCCACATATGTCACTTTTATTTCCCAACAGGAATTGACCAAGGTATGTCTCTTTGTGTTGAGTCTATATATTGGAAAAAGAAAAGGTTAGAAAAATCCCGGTTAGAATGAGTCCACATACAAAATTTGGCCATTGTAATGACAAGAGTATATTAGATATGCCCCGGACAAGTTATGTTCAGATATACTGCTTGACAAATTATAGCCCAGTAGTACAGGTAGGGGCCTAATATTATCCTCCCACAAACACAAGACTATTCTACAGGAGAATGATTTCGTATCTAATATATCATAGAACCAAGGATACTTTGCAAGCAGAATTTCCTTATGTGTTGCTGGATGAAGTCAAAATGCTCCTCTCTGAAGTCATGTTCTTTCTCTAGTGTTGAGATCGCATCAGTCTGGAATAAAGCAATATGAATTGAACATCTGTTGCTGGAATTTCAATATCAAGAAACATCAACATGACAACTGCTGTTATGTGATACCGATTTCTGATTTCTTGAGGATACTATGCTCAAGAGTAAATGATATAAGAAACTTAATCAATGCAACATAACGATCTAGAACCTTTATGTAACATGACTAGCTGCAAAGTTCATTTAACTCAATCAGCACTACTAACAAAACAGACTGAAGTCACTGATCCCTACAAGGTTCTCATAACTGTTTCATTGCTGGTACTTAGATCTGTGATAAAAGACAGGCAGATCCAGTGAATTACTTGTCTGACAAACAGACTGTTTGTGGACACTCACCTTGGTAATGACCACTACAATTGGAATACCTAGGTTCTGTGACAGGGTATTTTCCCCGAGGGGTAGTAATACTCTGTCTTCCTCTGTATGGGGGGCAGAGGGGTGAAGGGGGTTCACGTCTCGCCGAGGGGCGGCCACAGACTGTGAAGTCTGACCCTCCTCTGGCTCTGTGTACTCCTGGAAGAACCTCACCACTGAAACGTGTTAGACATCCATGATACAACAATCTGACGTAATAATTAACCCAACAACATAATATCTACAAGACATAAAAGAAGATATTGGGTCGTTTACATTTTACCTCCCTATCCAATACAATAACTTACATTTTGCCGACAATACATTATTTCTTTACTTCTGTGAATAAATTACAGACACAATTAAATCATTGTATTTATAAACAATACATAAGTGATAAAGTCCCTGTATACGCATCAAAGCTTTCAATGATTTTATTGAAGAAACAAAACCCAACTATTAAACCTGAATCATGATTAAACATGAAAATACAATTAACAAGTGGTTTTAACAAAATGTTGTGAGATAAAAACCCACATTCTTTCATATCATCATTATGAAGAAATTTAACATTAGGACTTCCCTGTAGTACTAGGTTACCCTGTCAGTTTGGAGTGCTTTACACTTGCTTTCTCCAGTTGAATGATAGTTAATAACATCTAAAGTGATTCTCAATATTGTCAGGACAATCGTAATTGCATGATTGATTTATTCTGAAATGTATGCACTTTTGCGAGATAAATCAATATCATACATGCACTACATTTTTTTAACGCCAAATATTAATGCTATAATAAATTTCAACAAATATAACACATACTAGAGAAGTATAATGAAAATTTACATTATTTTTTCCTGCATTGACTCTAGTAATCATGTGCATGTAGTAAGTAGTGTCAAGGAAAACATTGCACTACTTCTTGTTCATTTTTGTTCATTTTTTTACACCTAGCTATATAGGAAGGCTGTGTTATGTTACTTTACATATATCGGACACATACAGGCATGTCTTATCCAACACCAGCTAGTACAAAGTATGTGTAATACAGCTACAATGGGCCCAGAAATCAATAGTATAATCCTTTCTCCAATCTTTTTATGATGAGCTTGTGCAGCATGTACATCCTACATTAGGTACATTTGTAGTTGTGTCACGCTGTCTATATCCCCACCACCTGTTGTACCGTCACCAATATATTGAAAGCTACACTGAGGAAGAATTGAGATATTCTGATACAACTGTAACCAAAGTGTGTAGAATTTCATCATTACACTGTAACTAGACACTTAATAGCTCTGGAAATGAATATTTTTAGGTTTTCAAAGTTGATGTATTTTAGATGACACTTCCAATTTGGCACCAAACTAAACGACACTCCCAGACAGACTTTGTTAGCAGTCTGGAGGTACTTACAGCTTTCCTCGTATTCTCTTCGATCCTCGTGCTGTATTTTGAGTCGGTCAATGTGTTCTCGGAGAACACTCGTCCACTTTTCCAGCGACTCCATGATTGACCATGGATTTGACATGGATGCCACTAACAAGACTAGATTATGTTCAAAATTGTCCTTTGTTACACAGTATTTGAGTAAACCGTTGTGACTGGGGTCACCGTCTAACACCCACACTCCTAACCGAGCTTGTTCTGAAGTGGGAAAAAAGAAAAACGTTAAGTTTAAGTTATAAATTCTGTTAAAATCACAATTTTTATTAAGAATTAAAAGCAAGTATTTAATCGATTTCAAAAACAACAGAGAGGGGTGACAAGTATATATACCCCTTGCATACACGTAAATTGTATAATGACAACGGAAATGTCATTCTCTGTATTCTGGCTTAAACTTTTGATCCCATTGCTTTTTGAGGTTTTTGGGGTAGGTTTTTGGGGTAGGTTTTTGGGGTAGGCGAATGCATAGCTGTCATATTTTGTTTACGGGCAGAAGGACAAGCTGATTCCAGTACCCCCCTCTCAACCTTGTTGCGGGGGGTATAATAAAAGAACATAGCTGATTCCAGTATGCCCCCCCCCCAACTTCGTTGCGGGGGGTATAATAAAAGAACAAATGTCATAGCTGTTAGCAGTTATCTGTGATGTGTACACCAACACTAAAACACCTACCATCTCTGTATTCATCTTTGATATCTATGAAGTAGTACTCTAAACCTGTCCCTTTCTTTGGTTCTTCTACACCTTGTAACTTTGCTACTAGGGTTGTTTTTCCACTTTCGTTATCTCCTGAAAAAATACATAAAAATATACCATTAGTTACATTTATGTATCCGATTGCAACTTTATGTAAAGTATATCTATCGTGCATCTGCTTTAATTTATACAAAAGAAGTAACCAGACTTTTAGAGCAAGAAAACTGAAATGTTACTCAAACATATTTCTAAAATAATTCAATACAATGTGAAAAATTTACTCTTAAGACTTTCATCTGCTTGTGTAAAAAGCTACACAAAGTCTTTTAAAATAGTATTTTGAAATAACTTGTTTAGGTGTATACTGCATACTTAGCATCCTAGTATTTTTGTTTCAGATTCAAGTGTAACAGATTCCCTTCAAGGAACATACCAAGTAATAATACTGATTTTGTTGAAGGAAGATTTGATGCCGAACTTGACTGGACTTCTCCCAAGATGGTGGCCCTGAAAGACAGAAAATGCTTCATTTCAGAACAATTTAAACGGGAACTTTAGTGATCTGTCTAAAAATCAAGCATAAAAAAGTTGATACCTTTGAACTTGTAAGGTCTCCAATCATTCTATTGATTATCTCACTGCAGAACAAATGAAACAGGACAGCAATTTTCTCCTACTTTTATGATCTCAATGCTGACTGGCTATCAAATTTTGAAAAGCAATACAACACATAAGATAATCAAAGGGCATGAACTATGAAGTAAGTTTGTTACCTATCATACGTTGTAATACTGTACAGTATGTCAACCCAAACTAAATAGGGTACAATGGTGTATTTTGAATCTACCCACTAGGGATTTAAGGTGTAATCCCTGGGACAGTACAGTATCCAACCATCTGAAATCTGACCATTTTTCTATGCTTCACGAAATCTACAGCACTTTCTGCATCATATTATCAAATGTTACGCCACAATCGCAGGTTTTCTGCAACAGGAACATTTTACTAGGGTATTAGATTTTGCAATCTTTATTATATATAGGTGTATTGACAGACAAGGCTACACTCGTACCTGTGGTACCAGGTATATGTTTATAACAGACAACCTGAGGGTGACCAGTGTAAAGCTACAACACTTTACCCTCAAGGAGTACAGTGATACATGGAACATGTGTACAGCAGTTAGGGAAGTAAAAGGAATGAATCAATTACCTGGTAATACATTTATAAGTATGCTACAGAATTTGCTGAAAGTCTAACGTTTTGGCCTTACTCTTTGTACCTTATGGTTTGCTGACCACATTGTTTTGCCAATCAAACAGTATTTCAGAAATGTATCAGGTAGGAACAAAGTGACAGATAGATGAACATATAAAGGCCGATCCATAATGAGACCCATCACTGTCAGGCTATTAAAGGAGGTCACAGTGACGTTATCATTTAAGTGTACACTGCACTCCAATTCACTGTTCAAAACAGAAAAGTAGGTCACTGATTATAATAACTGACGATCTCCTAAAACCTTTCAAAAAAAAATCTGATGCAGAATGTCTTCCATATGGTTTCTTTGTACAATATGTGGACATGCTTCAGTTTTCAAAAAAACTCTATGGAAGACATTCCGAGTATCTCTGTCCCATCAAAAGAAATTTGTTCTAGAAGAAGTCAGTTACAATGGCATACTGTGACATACTGTACTTCTATTCCTGAAGGTGTTGCCAAAAGGGCAAGGTATGGTCTAAATAAGAACCTCTGAAACGGAAGTATCCCTCTAAATAAAACATTTTATTGTGATGTAACAGCAAATAGATTGGGCACAAGTTTCATATGCCTGTGTCAAATGTCATTGAAATCCAAGCATATTCACCAAAATTTCAATACAGAATGCACAGAATAATTTGTTTGGCAACTTGCTAATGAATAAAGGTAGCAGTACTAGTGCTGCAGTTAGGCTGCATACATTCATAACTTATGCATGGATATTTCTTTCGGTTTTTAATGCTTTATAAGCATAAATAGGGATAAAATAAATCTCACTCAGTCTTGTAACATTACTCAAGATCTGTCCACAAGCTAGTAATTTGTAATATGAAATTGCACAACCCTAATGGTTTGCGTATATTTACATTTTTGTATCTCCCCGCATGTTTGGATAACTTAACAGATCACACAATCCAACCTTTTTTTAGGGGTGGGGTGGGGGGTGATCACAACAATTGCTAGGCAAGTGCATGGTATGTGTGACAATAATTGGTCACTGTAAGTATTAATTGGTAATAGGCCAAGGAATAAGCAATGGCCAGACGGCAACATTGAAATGTTTGAACCAGGGAACAGCAAATCTTTCGATGGTGTAATATAAGCAATAACCTCGTGTTGTGTCCCCTAAAATTAATAACAAATAAATTAAGACTGAGCGCACCATCAAAAAGATAGACACCCGCTCGATTAAGACTCCAGCAATATGGAAGCATAAATACTGTTTCACCTTACAGTGATTATTTGCCATCGTTTGTCACAAGTCATGTGACCAGGTTATCGGATAGCACTGGTTTCCATCCGTCAACATGCGAGATGATTCATTACAAACCGGCTGTCATTGACAGAAAATGAAGTACATCGTCCGAACATCAGATTATAGTGCTATATATTTCCTTAATCAGGCTAGAATGTCACTCCTCTGTCTTTAAGAGTTCTTCCATTAAACGATGCTTTATCTGCATCTTTGAGACTGAGAGTCTGCAAAAAATATGTTGACGGATAAATTATGATGAATTTAGTCGATCTACAAACCCTCGTACAATGACTTCAAATGATCAAAAATGCTATCTTTCTTTGCAATGGTTACAAAAGATTTCCCAAATTATTTCTGTGAGCATTACCAGAGATTCTGAGCTTCGCTATCGTCATCATCACCCGCTATCGCACCCATATTCTCTTTTCTCTCGCCTATGGGCGCCATCTTGGTCCGAAATATGCCCGGATATTGATCCACTGCGCATGCGTACAGTAGGCAGTGTTGTGTGGCAGATGGATGATTCAGAAGGTATGATGTCATTTGTTGTGTATTTGAGCCATGTATGCATGAGTTACGTTAATGGCCGATCTAAACTTGTCGTAATCACATGTTGAATTATTTTAAACGGTTAAAGTTTCATTGGTGAGGAGAATGGTTGTTTAATCTACACAATGTTCCGTTTCATTGTGCATCCTCCAAGGGCAGTTTGAACTATCTGACAGCTGAGCTGTAAGAAACATGGAGTTTCGGTTTACCTATACAACAGTAAACAGATATACTTCTTACGACTACAGTGGATTTTTATTGCATGGACGACTATTTTGGTGTTCTTACTTTAAACCTTGATATGTTCTTAATAATTGAATGTCTGGAAATCAAGAGAATTATGAACATGAAAAAAATAAAATGCATGCATTTGCATACTTTATGATAAAAATCTGGAGTTAACGTTACCACGGACTTAGATAACAATCTAACATTCCGTGACGTTACTCACTGTATAACCTTACTGACAAACTGTCCATGAATATGATCTTGTCATAAAACTGCATTATACACAGAATACTGTTATCCATCAATTTGTAGTTACAGATGGTGCAAAAATTCCCCTAACTTCCTTAGAAAGTACCTAGCTGTTGCTTTTGATATTTTTGTGGCAGGGTTCAATTGTACATAGGATTAAGGTCGCCTTCTAGCTTCGAACTAGGGGGAATTTCCCTTTGGCTCAGTGGTAGAGCGTCCAACTAGGAACCTGGAGATCGAGGGTTCAATCCCCGGTGGAAGCACACTATTCTCTTTCCTGTTACAAATGGTGTCCGTGGCCCTCTTTGTTGTGACAGGGAGTTAGAACCTGGGTTGTGGTGTTCGAGGGCGAACACATTTAAAAAGGGGGGAGTAGTGTGGCAGGGTTCAATTGTACATAGGATTAAGGTTGCCTTCTAGCTTCGAACTAGGGGGAATTTCCCTTTAGCTCAGTGGTAGAGCGTCTGACTAGGAACCTGGAGATCAAGGGTTCAATCTCCAGTGGAAGCACACTATTCTCTTTCCTGTTACATTTTTTATTATGAAATACAGAAACATTTTAATGTCAAATTATTCCTGACGGTAGCATAGATATCGTCTAGTCATTAGTTTCCGCGCATTATGTATTTCCGCGCAGCCATTTTATCAAGCTATATCTCGTAATAACGTGACCTAGTGCTGGACACAACACAAGGATATTTTAGGCGTTTGGCCATTGTCTGTAAACTGACACAAAAATTACCGGAAGTTCGTCCTGAAAACATAAGAATTAATCACTGATTAAAAAACACGCATAAATAAGCAGTTTTGCTTAATGCACTTTTTATCTTTCTCAAAATGAACCCATACCTGAAAAAACGGTGATATATTTCATTTATGAACCAGTCTTTTTTGTAGTCTGACAAACTTACGAAAATGTCGTATGCAAATGAGGTCACATCTCCTCCCCGTTTTTTTTTCCACTTCCGAAGAGCCAAGGAGACATTCTTATATCAATAAACAGTGTTTTCAATGAAACATAAACCAAGTCAATATTGGTTTTTATCTGTGGACAAGTGATGCACTCCTGGCCAATTACTTGTTGGGAATAATATGAAAAATAATAAATAAATTTATAAAATTACATGAATTCGTTCAATTTGACATCTTGAAAAATCAATTAAAAATGTGAATTTTAAAAGAAGTTGTTTTGATAATTAATTTGACGATCAAAGATATTTTTTTTATTCCAAACAAAGCTTTTGTTCTTGCTGGTCACTGTAGAGAATTTCTTTTTAGTGTATTCGAGTTATCTTTCTTTGAACACTAAATCAAAATAGACACACGGAAACATGACGGCTACTGCTGATGGGAGAAATTTGTTAAAATTGTTTGTTCTGATTTTTTTTTAAATACAGTTTTATGTTGCTATTTTTTTGTTTCCATTAGTAGATTGTATACATGTATGACAGTCATCCATTTCAACAGTTTTCTGCCGATATGAGTACGACATCGCAGATGCTTCTTAAGTGTGCGGAAACCGGTAACCCGAGGATATGAAATGCTGGAGAGGGCATGTGCCTACTCATGATTTTCTTAACTATGTTTGTTTATTATGTAGAAAAAATGGGCCATGTTTAGCTTGTTATTATGTAAAAATGGGTCTCTTGCATCATCAACACATGCCTGCACACAATTTATACTCCAGCTTAGCCCTGCATGAATGATTGCTTTGTTGATGATCATTGGCAAGTCAAGGCTACAACATAAAATATATGTGCACTTTTAACAAAAGATTATTATACATTTTTGATATGAATAATTAATTCTATCAGAATAATTTCATGCGTCAACTTGATATTTTTATGCGTTGATAGCAGTGGTATCAATATGTCATCACAAGTGGTGTTATTACTTTGTTTTTAAAAGCTCCTGAAACCTATGAAAATTGAAGTATTGGGACATTTTGAGTGTGTTCATGTACATGATAGAGCTTGTATAGTGTTCTGACAGTTGACTCTGTTTACTGGGATAAAAAGGATGTAACAGTTTATATTGTTACCACCTTCATCACACCTGATATTAAGGTATGAGTGATTGAATTCCTGCCACATACAAAGTGTTGTTTTGATGTTAATTGAGATAAAGAGAAACACAAGAGAACATGCGTGTTTTATTAGCAGATATAATCAGTTAATCACTGATGAGTTATGACATACAAAACATCATCAGATCAAGGCCTTGTGTGACGTAACGTAGGAAACCTAGATCTCACAGCTATGGACACTTTCACATGTATAGGATGCTGTGGATCATGTACATTTGATGGTAGTGAGAGGTTACGTATAAAGGAGTCAAGGTCATGTGACACTTTCTATCAGTATCGTCACTTCAGCTATAATTAACATCGTCCTTGGTTGTAAACGTACCTTCAGGAGTCAATAACCTCAAGGGCAGCTTTTATGCAACAATATGTCTAGGTGTTTTTGTTTGTTGTTTTTGATCATCTATCATGTCAATAACATTTGTTAATATATATATGGGTATAACAGGGTACAAGCTTGAAGGCATATTTCCACCAATCCTATAGTTAAATCAGGTATTAAAGCACGATGTAAAGGGTGACAGACTAATCTTTCATTGGATATGTTTATAAAGAAATATTTGCATGCATATATATTATGTAAAATGTTCCAATTATACTTAAAATCTAGTTTTCCTCAATTTTCAGTGCAAACTAAACTAGTACATTATATATATCTAAACCCAAACAAGTGATTCTTACTAATTATATCTATCATGGCTGATTGGCTTTCAGTAAAATGATAACATTTTGTTTCTGTGTATTTCTACAGCTTTTTACTTCATTGTTTCAAAGAGTGATAAATTAATTCAGTTTGTGATCATTGGTGTCTAATTTGTATATAAGGCCAAAAAAAAAATATAGTCTGTTTAGTGTTACATTGGCAAAAAACTAGGGTAGGTAGGTCGTTTTTTTGTTGTTTTTTTTGTATATTTTTGGTCATGTGATTATGACTGTACTATTGTATGTAAAACAAAGAATTACATAAACAAGGTTCATTTGGAGGCAAATTGTGTGCTCCATATGATGACATTTAGCGCCAACACGGAGCTGGAAGCCATTTTGAAAGGCAAGGAACCTTCTAAAATTCGAAAAATCAGCAGGTTTTGTTTTTGTTTTTTTTTCATCAAAAAGTTTTGGGTCGGGGGTAAAAAGCTAGGGTCGGTCGGGAACCCTAAACAGACACCTTTTTTTTTGGCCTAAATATAAACTTTATTTATTTTACAACAATTATGATACAAGTTATTTCAACTTAATAATCTCTCTTGTTGGCCCGGATGTTAGTGCGTGGGGGTTCTTAGTGTGGGAAGAAACCGGAGTACCCGGAGAAAACCCACATGGTCGGGCAGGTGACCCCAAACTTTTTACGTCTGAAAGGGGAATCGAACACCGGCCGCCTTGGTGAAGGCAAGTGCGCTATCCACTGCGCCACCCGGCCGCTAATTTGTATAGCAGTCATGTTCTCTGCATGCTTTTACATGTAACTGGTAACTACGTAACACTAGTTGATGTTTACTCAGTATTTTTGTTACCTAAATTTTACAACAGCCTGTTCCTTTATGAATTGGGAAAATATAGCAGTATATTTGTATTGAAATTGGGAATATATTCCAAAGTATTTGGTGATTTTGGGAAATAAGGCACTTTTATGCTTAGGGGGAAAAAAATCCTTTATTTGGCAGCAAAACTGTGCAAAAAAAATCTCTGTTACTGCTCAAGTTAATCCACGGTGGAAAAAGTGCCTGGTACACATGAACCTGTTTACCGTATATCTGTGACATATTTTTCTAGTGTGTTAAGTTGTCATCCCCAATGGTCTTCATAATGAGATTATTTTGTGAGGTGGGGGACTCTTTGTGAAGTTAATTAATGTGTTTTTCGGTAAGTGTCAATATTTCTGACGTTGATAATGAGATCAGGGTGAAATCTGTACCATGACTCACCTGCCATTTTGTTAGCATTATATGCCCTACCTGATTTAGTAGCGGTATGTTAAAGCACGCGCCCAGGGTAAGCCAGATTGATGTGCAATATATCGTAGAGGATTTTCTACACTGAGCCAGAAGTGTGTGTTGTTGAGCTGTACAATACATGTATGTATACTATGGCCGGTGATACAGAAGTAACAGGGGAGGGCCATGTTGCAATGATAAACCATGGGCACATTAGACATTTTTGTCGTACATATATCATTATTACATTATCCTGGAAAGGTGTGCAGGTACAGAGTTAGATAAAATGATGCAGTAGAGATATAAGCTGTGACGGCTGGGCTTTCTAGACAGTTGTTCAGAGGCTGTTACAACTTAATAGTTCATACTGTACCTGCTGTGTTTATATACAATCTTAAATTTCTTTTAAGTGGTATTTTTCTTGAGAGGCATTTTAACAGAATTTCTTACTCAGAGGGTGAATTCGTTTTGAAACATTGTTCAAGCTCTGGACAGTTTGAAAATAATTGAGAAAAGCACTTTGTGGCATTATATTGAGTGATTTTAACAGTGTATTCAGGCTACTTGTTTGTAGTATAGGTTTTGTGATACAACATACAGCTCTCTGTCTGACAGGTTTGATGACGAGGAGGATCAGCTGATGTAGGATGGAATGTACTGTGTTAGTGGAGACAACCAAACGACAGAAGAAGAAGGTGATTACACCTAACACCCCAGAGCAGGACCTGTATCTGGCTATAGAGCGAGGTGATCTCCATGACGTCCAGGTTCTGCTGGAGAGAGGCGTGGACCTGTCCTACAGACTGGAGGGCTGGTCACCATTGACGGTTGCCTGTGAATACGGACATGAGGAAATTGTAGACGCTATTGTGAACCAGCTGAAAAATGATGTAAGTCCCACTTTTTTATAAAGTATTTTATGAAGCATTTTTATATTGTAAATTAACAGGTGCCAAGGATATTATGAAAATAATATTTGATCGCAAATTTGAACCTGTGTGTTAAGTAAATTATTGTTTGATACATGGTGATGCGAAAAAAGAAAGTGGGTGAGAAAAAGAAAATTAAGTTATTTGTGTTCTGAGTTCAGTATATTACATACAAATGGTGATCATGAAGCAAAATGGTATTTTGAATTAAGGATGTCTAAATAAGATTGTTACTAAATACATGGTACTGAAATGATAAATCCAGCCCCGAAATACTGTTACTAAATACATGTGACTGAAATGATAAATACAGGTGTGAAATACTGTTAATAAATACATGGTACTGAAATGATAAATGCAGGTGGGAAATACTGTTACTAAATACATGGACCTGAAATGATAAATCCAGGTGTGAAAGACTGTTACTAAATACATGGTGCTGAAATGATAAATACAGGTGTGAAATACTGTTAATAAATACATGGTACTGAAATGATATATACAAGTGTGAAATACTGTTACTAAATCCATGGTACTGAAATGATAAATCCGGGTGTGAAATACTGTTACTAAATACGTGGTACTGAAATGATAAATCCAGGGGTGAAATACTGTTACTAAATACATGGGACTGAAATGATAAATCCAGGTGGGAAATACTGTTACTAAATACATGTGACTGAAATGATAAATACAGGTGTGAAATACCGTTACTAAATACATGGTACTGAAATGATATATACAAGTGTGAAATACTGTTACTAAATCCATGGTACTGAAATGATAAATCCAGCCCCGAAATACTGTTACTAAATACATGGGACTGAAATGATAAATCCAGGTGGGAAATACTGTTACTAAATACGTGGTACTGAAATGATAAATCCAGGTGTGAAATGCTGTTACTAAATACATGGTACTGAAATGATATATACAAGTGTGAAATACTGTTACTAAATCCATGGTACTGAAATGATAAATCCAGCCCCGAAATACTGTTACTAAATACATGTGACTGAAATGATAAATACAGGTGTGAAATACCGTTACTAAATACATGGTACTGAAATGGTAAATCCAGGTGTGAAATACTGTTCCTAAATACCTGGTCCTGAAATGATAAATCCAGGTGTGAAACACTGTTACAAAATACATGGTACTGAAATGATATATACAAGTGTGAAATACTGTTACTAAATCCATGGTACTGAAATGATAAATCCGGGTGTGAAATACTGTTACTAAATACATGGGACTGAAATGATAAATCCAGGTGTGAAATTCTGTTACTAAATACATGGTACTGAAATGGTAAATCCAGGTGTGAAATACTGTTCCTAAATACATGGTACTGAAATGATAAATCCAGGTGTGAAATACATGTATTGCTCTCTACACATGCAGCATTATATTTTACCTAAACTTTACAACAGCCTGTCTCTTCTTGAATAGGAAAAGTTAGTATTTAGTTAAATGGTTTTGGAAGGAATTCCTCATTTTTCGGTCAGTATGGGAAAATAAGGCACATTTTCGCTAAGGGTCTAAGCAGCATGTATTCAATTGTAAAACTATGCAAAAGAATACAAGAAAAACTGCATGGTGATCACTGATGCAAATAGTTGCTTGATTCATGTGTGTAATTTTACTGTGCTGACTGATACAATTAAAAAACAAGAATGAGGAAATTTATTATATTTCTGTACAAGCTTTGTTATTTTTAACACCAGCTTAAAATATCTGTATCTGAAAATAGCTCAGCATCTATTCACAAACAGGCAGCTGTAGACATATACATCCCATGTCTGGCTAACTATCTCGCCTCTGGATTCTTCTCACTGACAGGTTTCTTTGTACACGGTACTTAAATTAAAAACAAAGCAGTATTGCTAAAATCCGTTAAAGGAAGATTTTACTAATCAGCTTTTCCTAGCTAAATCATTTCAAAATTCAAGTAACAGAGATAGTAAATAGTAAAAAGATTGAGTTTTGTGATTGTGTATTTATATATATACAATGTACCACAAATTACACTGGTTTTACAGTATATGGGTTAGTGAGTTGAACTGAAGAGTTATACTCAGTTGAACAGTTTTATTTTTAAGTGTGTTTTCCTTCAGTACTTAACAGAATGATGGTAATTACCACGTTAGAGTGTATACCTTCCAGTGCAGTGCTAATTTAGACATAATAAGGGTTTTAAGGTGAAATAGATTGATATAGGCCATCAATCACAGCAATATTACCTCAAGTTCATAAATCACACATTAAAGTACATGTATACAAGCTTACTTTGGAACATCAATATTAAATTGACAGTAACCATTTTATAAGTGAAGAAATTTTCTGGTCATAAATTGACATCATGGCGTTGATCAAACTATAGTGATAAGCGTGTGAGTATAGGTTTGTATAATGGTATGATTGGAATTTCTAGCTTAGTCACTCAGCAAAAATCATCCTTCTCGACACCCTGTTAACACACCTTTAATCAAGTGACCAATGGCCAGATCTCTGCTCGGACATCAGCCTTTATATTGATATGCGATATTAAAACATATTTCCTGTTTTTATTTGAAGGCTTGAAATCAATTATACACCATGTGTAACATAACATGTAGGTAGTACCTGATGAGGTAAACATGTATATCTGGAATATCTTGGATTGATAACACATTTTTAAGAAATAACAAATATAACACACAATTTTTTCTGATATAAAACTCACAGCTACAATTTATGCTGGAGGTATAGTTAACACTGACAGAAAAGCTGCTATATATACATGTGTTTATCTTTGTGGAAATTGGATGAATGACAGCAACATACATCTAAGATGAATGTAGACAGCGAGGTATTTCAATGTTGAAGTATAAATAGGCTCACAAATAAACATCTGATACTTATTAATTCTGAAGTAGTATGTATGGCTTTGTTGAATATCCCGAGTTTCTGAATGTACATAAGGATGTACAACATTCTCCCATGGGATACGTTTATACACACCTTTTTCAGTTATCTCCTCATTAGTTCTCATATTTTGATACAGGGGGCGTTAAAATCGGCCGCCATTACGACCGTGATTGACAACAATAAACAAATTGGAGGCGCAAATTACTCAATTTTCTGCAGCGAATATGTGAGTCAAATTATATGAAACTAGTAACGGATTCGGCATAACAACATCGTAGGAATTACAATGTCTCATTCTAAACATTTGAAATCTGTTGACATTCGTCCTGGTTCTATCGAACCGGCGGAATGGAAGGATGATATGCGAGCATGACCGACTGTTTTTTACGGTAACATTTACGATTACTTGGTACACAGTCAGGCGCTAGATGGCTAACATCAGAGGTGAGACCGTCTCAAAAAGCAAACCAAGATTATCCTTTACCTTGGGTGTTGTGTAACCTTAACGGAAGGATACAAACTGGAGAGTGTACGTGTGTTGCTGGTAAAAGCAAAACGTGTAGTCATGTCGGGGCAACTAGGAACTAGTAAGCTACTTACTCGAGATCAAGTGTCCTTTGTTAAGCTTTGATTCCTTAGAAGCTTACTCTCATTCAGGAAAATATGATGTGGTAAGGATCAATGACACAAATCAGTTAAAACAAAGGGGCAGTAAAGGCTATTATATTTAAGTCCAACTTGCAAAATTGCAAATTAGTATTATGGACACCTGAAAATATCAGGAGATTAGTTATGATGTGGACTTATGTACTGTAGAAAGGAAATCCCAAGATTAAGGAAAAAGTATACTTTCAGAAATTTCTGTCAAGAATTGTTGATAATTTTGAATCTGCTAGGTTTCTATTAACTGCTGAATACAAAATTATTTGCAGTAAGAACCGATAACAAATGAGTCAGAGAAAATGAAATATCTTTATTGCATATTTACTTGTTATTCAATTTTTGTTGAAATCTGAAAAATTGCATATATTCACCATTACAAGAGTGTTACTGTTACAAGTAAATAATCTTGTAACAGTTTTTAGCTCACCTGGCACGAAGTGCCAAGTGAGCTTATGCCGTGGCGCGGCGTCCATCGTCCGTCCGTCGTCGTCCGTCCGTCGTCCGTCCGTCCGTCCGTCCTCGTCCGTCAACTTTTCCTTTAAACAACTTCTTCTGAAGAACGGACAGGCCTAGAGTCATGATATTTGGCTGAAAGCTTCGTTGGTAGGAGCCCTACAAAGTTTGAGAACGAAAATGACCTTGACCTGTTTTCAAGGTCACAGGGGTCAAATATGTCAAAAACTTCAAACGACTTCTTCTAAAGAACTAAAAGGTATAGAATCTTCATATTTGGCTGATGGCTTCCTTGGATGGAGCCCAACAAAGTTTGAGAATGAAAATTACCTTGACCTTCTTTCAAGGTCACAGGGGTCAAATGTGTCAAACACTTCAAACGACTTCTTCTGAAGAACTGAAAGGTATATAATCTTTATATTTGGCTGGTGGCTTCCTGGGATAGAGCCCAACAAAGTTTGAGAATGAAAACTAGTTTGACCTACTTTCAAGGTCACAGGGGTCATATATGTCAAAAGCTTCAAATGACTTCTTCTGAAGAACTGAAAGGTATAGAATCTTTATTTTTGATTGATGGCTTCCTTGGATAGAGCCCGACAAAGTTTGAGAATGAAAATGACCTTGACCTTCTTTCAAGGTCACAGGAGTCAAATGTGTCAGACACTTCAAACGACTTCTTCTGAAGAACTGAAAGGTATATAATCTCTATATTTGGCTTGTAGCTTCCTAGGAAAGAGCCGAACAAAGTTTGAGAATGAAAATGACCTTGACCTTCTTTTAAGGTCACATGAGGCAGATATGTCAAACACTTTAAACGACTTCTTCTGAAGAACTGGTAGTTATAAAATCTTAATATTTGGCAGGTGGCTTCCTGGGAAAGAGCCAAACAAAGTTTGCGAATGAAAATGACCTTGACCTACTTTCAAGGTCACAGCGTTCAAATATGTCAAACAGTTCAAACAGCTTCTTCTGAAGAATTAAAAGGCATAAAATTATAATATTTGGCTGGTGACTTCCCGGGATAGAGCTCACCAAAGTTTGCAAATGAAAATGACCTCAACCTACTTTAGAGGTCACAGAGGTCAACAACATTTTAATGGATTTGTTCTTGAGAACTAAAAGGAATGGATTCATAAGATTTGGCTGGTAGCTTTTTGGAATAGAGCTAACCAATTTGAGAAGGAAAATGACATTGACCTACTTACAAGATCACAGGGAAAAGTATGTCAAGCAACCTCTGAAGAAGAATAAAAAATCATAGAATCTTATAATAATATTTTGCTGGTAGTTTCAACAGATGGAGCCAACAAAGTTTGCGAGGGAAATAGTTTTAGTGCAATATAATATTTAATGAGAAGATTTTGCTATGACTGCTTAAATATTCAGGTGAGCGATACAGGCCCTCTTGGGCCTCTTGTTTTTAAAATCTAGTACAGTATCATGTTCATTTTTGAGAAAAGCCAACCAAAAATCTGGCAGAAAGCAAAGATTGACTGACATTAACATGAAGATATTTTAAGCCACAATAATTACATTGTAACCTCTGTAACTTCTAGAACACAAAAAGTATCTGCCCACCAAATGGGTAGGATCTGCATTAACTTTACATAAGGGGTGTACAAAAGTATAGGCAACAAATGAGGATTGAAAAATTATGTGTTACAATATAGCCCATGGCCCTTAAAGGTCACCTGCATGAGTTGTGATACAATTTTTGTTTGTTGTTGTGATATTGATAATTGTCAGGGGGAAAAATGAAATAATATACAGGGTAGTCAATTTTACTCCTCCCCAGGAAGGAACAGATGATCCTAGGGTGTGAAATTCACGTTTTGATTGAGCACTTTAGGACTTTTTCATCCATAAATAATCTGTAGTACATTCTGTTGGGTTTAAACTTCTGTTAAGTTAAAATCTGTTCTGAAAATCTCTTTTAGTTAAAACTTGTATTTCAAATATTTTGTAATATAATTTAACAATTGAAAACCTAAAAGCATGTAAAGCTGGATATTTTGTGTTTATATCTCAACAGACAGAACAGATTCAAGGACCTTAAACTTTATTTCAAATGTTACTCATCAGCACTGTCATCTAATTCATCTCGGACATCCTTTATTAATCCAGGCCCTAGATTTAGTAGTGCAGAGCACACAATCAGAATATCATCAAGCTTTTATAAAGAAGTTACAGGCACAATATTGCTAAATAAATTAAACACTTTCAGCCTTCTAATAGCTCATTCCACATGAATTCTTACATGTGCAATACGCCTTGTTTCTGTGACTGCTGTCTCAGGCAATTGTAATTTTCCTTTGGTAAATGCAGGCATATTCAGTTTAACTCTAAGTGGAAATAATAAGTCATTAATTGTAAAACCTCTGTCAGCCATTACTTCATCTCCAGGTAACAGGAATTGCAGAAAACCAGACTTTTCTACTATAAACTTGTCACTAGCTCTTCCATCAAAGCCTTTAGAAATGAACATAATTTGACCATGGGGAGCAATACCTATCAAGTACTTCACTGTATTGTGTGATTTATAATGACTGTATGTTTCACCCCATGTCTTGAAATGTTTTGGTCTCTGTATGAAAGTTTCTGCACAGTCTAGGATGAAGCTTACAACTAATAACTGGCAACCAACCATTAAAGATAGTTGAAGCTTGACTTTGACTGATGCCAAATCTATATAATATTGTTTGTTATTTTGTCTTTATTCTTCATACATATATACATAATAATGCCAGTACAACAGACTCTGACAGCATGCACAGTTATTTGAAATAGGCGCATGCATCATAGCCCGCCTGGTACACAGGGACCTACATGTAATTTGTTATAGTTATTTGAACCAAAACTGAAGTGTTCATATTAATACAACACGTTTTAGAAGTTTAAATCAATTCTCAGTAAAATTACCACCCCTAGTGGTGGTATAACAATTATTGGGAGAACATATTATTTTTCTCTCTCAAAATATAAGCCTATCTGTAACAAATTCTCGATCAGATTCTCGATTCTGTGTACTCACGATAGATGTTGAGTGACAGTTGTTTGGTTTCGTTTTTGTCTTTTGTCCTGAAAACTTTGAACGCTTAACATGAGAAAAAAACACAATTACAGTAACACACCCATTTCGATGCTTGGTATCGGGTTCTTCTCGGTTGGACGCCCATCTGGGAAATTATCCGAACAAGAGATGTCCGCCATTGTTGTTAGCTCACCTGGCACGAAGTGCCAAGTGAGCTTATGCCGTGGCGCGGCGTCCGTCGTCCGTCCGTCGTCCGTCTGTCCGTCCGTCCTCGTCCGTCAACTTTTCCTTTAAACAACTTCTTCTGAAGAACGGACAGGCCTAGAGTCATGATATTTGGCTGAAAGCTTCGTTGGTAGGAGCCCTACAAAGTTTGAGAACGAAAATGACCTTGACCTGTTTTCAAGGTCACAGGGGTCAAATATGTCAAAAACTTCAAACGACTTCTTCTGAAGAATTAAAAGGTATAGAATCTTCATATTTGGCTGATGGCTTCCTTGGATGGAGCCCAACAAAGTTTGAGAATGAAAATTACCTTGACCTTCTTTCAAGGTCACAGGGGTCAAATGTGTCAAACACTTCAAACGACTTCTTCTGAAGAACTGAAAGGTATATAATCTTTATATTTGGCTGGTGGCTTCCTGGGATAGAGCCCAACAAAGTTTGAGAATGAAAACTAGTTTGACCTACTTTCAAGGTCACAGGGGTCATATATGTCAAAAGCTTCAAATGACTTCTTCTGAAGAACTGAAAGGTATAGAATCTTTATTTTTGATTGATGGCTTCCTTGGATAGAGCCCGACAAAGTTTGAGAATGAAAATGACCTTGACCTTCTTTCAAGGTCACAGGAGTCAAATGTGTCAGACACTTCAAACGACTTCTTCTGAAGAACTGAAAGGTATATAATCTCTATATTTGGCTTGTAGCTTCCTAGGAAAGAGCCGAACAAAGTTTGAGAATGAAAATGACCTTGACCTTCTTTTAAGGTCACATGAGGCAGATATGTCAAACACTTTAAACGACTTCTTCTGAAGAACTGGTAGTTATAAAATCTTAATATTTGGCAGGTGGCTT
The DNA here is from genome assembly GCF_002113885.1 of Mizuhopecten yessoensis. Lineage (NCBI taxonomy): Eukaryota > Metazoa > Mollusca > Bivalvia > Pectinida > Pectinidae > Mizuhopecten > Mizuhopecten yessoensis. Next base: position 966,328 of record NW_018404308.1, on the reverse strand, counting down.
CCTGGGAAAGAGCCAAACAAAGTTTGCGAATGAAAATGACCTTGACCTACTTTCAAGGTCACAGCGTTCAAATATGTCAAACAGTTCAAACAGCTTCTTCTGAAGAATTAAAAGGCATAAAATTATAATATTTGGCTGGTGACTTCCCGGGATAGAGCTCACCAAAGTTTGCAAATGAAAATGACCTCAACCTACTTTAGAGGTCACAGAGGTCAACAACATTTTAATGGATTTGTTCTTGAGAACTAAAAGGAATGGATTCATAAGATTTGGCTGGTAGCTTTTTGGAATAGAGCTAACCAATTTGAGAAGGAAAATGACATTGACCTACTTACAAGATCACAGGGAAAAATATGTCAGGAACTTCTGAAGAAGAATCAAAAAGCATAGAATCTTATAATAATACTTTGCTGGTAGTTTCAACAGATGGAGCCAACAAAGTTTGCGAGGGAAATATTTTTAGTGCAATATAATATTTAATGAGAATATTTTGCTATGACTGCTTAAATATTCAGGTGAGCGATACAGGCCCTCTTGGGCCTCTTGTTCTGGAACATAATGCTAATAATAATAGTTTGTCTAATTGTAAAATATATATCTAATGTCCCGGTCACACATTATTGGATCGTGGCATCATTCGTGGCAATCTGTAGTGGTCTGTTGCTGTCTGTATTGTATCCTGGGTCAATCGTCGTAGTACTTGTATATCCCTGGCAATTTTTGAGCATGTTCAAAAATTCACCACGGATCAGGCAACCGTATTACATCCTTATTGATCTGTAGTAGCACATACTAATCCGTTGTAGTCCGATATATACCATAATTATCCATACTTATTCGTAGTACATCCCCGACCTCAAGTCGACAAGGATTGGTACGATTAGTTACTGTGAACTATGTACTTGTACTAACCCGTACTATAACTAAAATTAAGTTGTGGAATGAACAAGCGAGAGCAGGAATTTGTATACGGTTTGCTCACTGTGGCGCTCCGTGGGAGTTTGTACTATTCCGTGCCAGACCGTTCTTCTTCGTGATAACCCATACTAAAATTGTAACAAACCGTTGTTAATCTGCAGTGCATACACAGTGACATGTGTCATTCCATACTGAATCGTAGCAATCCGTATCACTCCCTGTTGTCAACTAGGCCCCTATCTGTACTCAAACCATGGTGCATCTGTAGCGGACCACGGATATAGACTATTCCGGGCTCGTCTGTGAGTTTCCATCCATACTGGATCCGGCGATCCGATCTGTGAATGTGTGAACGGGGCATTATGAATACTGGTATATTGTTGGAACAAACATCACATTGTATGGCATTGACATGTCTACACTAAAACCTGTGAAACAGTAATTTGGATTTTTTTTATTTTCTCTGGAACGTAACCTTAAACAGAAATATTGTGTAAATTAAACCTAAGACCCAACAGAAATAATGTATTACCATAGTTAAACAGATAAACCAACAGATTACAATGTTGTATGCATGGAATTGATGAATAGTGAATTAACTGCTTACAGATATTGTACTTCTTTCAGTAAATACTGTATATAAGCATTTCAGCTGTATGCATAAATGCATGTTAGTCTGGTTTGTTTGAACATGCATTTTATGATCTTTTCTCTTGCATTATTGCACCTAATCTGAACATCTTGAAATCTGAAATAGCCCTGGCAGTGGTCCATACCGGCACTGTTGTATGTTTATGAGAATACCCAGGATGTTTGTGTTCTAAAAATAGGTTATTACTGCAACATTTACATTGCATGGTTCCAACATAATGAAGTTTTTTCTTAATGTTTAAAATTGATAACAATTGTAAAGGTAATTTACTAACATCCCTATTATAGTCTCACCTATAACTCACCAGTTTTTACTATAACTGATAAAAATAAATGACCTTGACCCAATTTCTAGGTCACAGGTCAAACTACAATTGGTATTACTGTGCAACATCCTAATGCCTAGAGTCACATTTTTGTAGTGTATTATGGAGACAACATACTTGGCACCTGAATATTTTGATGGTCATCTGACCCAGTATTTAGTTTTAATACTTCTAATTAGCATATTTTGTGAAAGATGAATGAAGAAAGCAATAGGTGTCCCTTACACTGACCCCATCCCTTACACTGACCCCATCCCTTACACTGACTCCATCCCTTACACTGACCCCATCCCTTACACTGGCCCCATCCCTTACACTGACCCAATCCCTTACACTGACCCCATCCCTTACACTGACCCCATCAAATATACACAGTACATATATTTACATAGGCCCTTCAATCTCTTATATATATGTCATTAATAAATGTCTTATTGCAGAGAAAGAAACATATTGAAACATGTTTTGGCATGTGATGTAAAATAACATGTTATCAGCTAATTTGTTTAAGTAATTTTGATCACGACCCATTTCGATGGTCATAGATTCAAGTATAGGAGGGCAATACATCTCCCCCCCCCCCCTCACACACTCATACACACACTCTCACACACACACAGCATGCACACATTAATTACCTCTATATAAAATGCTGCCTAACACTTACAGTGTCTTAAAGTACATAAAACTTAACCATTTATGTTTTTATTTTCCAGGAACAGAATAATAAAAGGAAGCAGAGAGTGAGTGATCGTCTGAATTATGTGTCTGTGTTAGAAACTCTAAATGATAACGGGGACACCCCACTGATATGTGCTGCCAGAGCAGGTCACTTAGACATATGTAGTCTCCTCCTGGAATCTGGGGCCTACATCAACCAAACCAACCAACATGTCCGACAAACGCCACTCCTGGTGGCGGTGGAGCATGGTCACATGGACGTGGTGGACTTCCTGTTAGACTGCGGTGCAGATGTACAGCTCACAGACAACATACACATTACACCGCTTTACGCTGCCATCAAGGCACGGAATCCACCCATGGTTCAGCGACTAATTCAGGCAGGCTGTGATGTTAACCTTGGAAGTCAGGACCATGCACCACTCTTCCTTGCAGCCAGACTCAAATTGCTATCAGTTGTACAGGTATGGTGTAAAAGAAATATTTACAAGGATATTTTCTTTCTTAAAAAGCTAACTGGAGATATTTCAATTATTTCCATACACATACAGGCTTTTAAGAAACTTCTTCCAAAACAGGCCACCGGAGAAAAACATATTTAAATGGCCTGGTGCCTGTTTTTAGGTCACCTGAGCTTTAGCTCAAGTGACCTATTGCTATCCGTCTTCGTCCGTTGTCGCCCGTCGTGCGTTAACATTTTACATTTTCAACTTCAGCTGAAATACTTGCAAAAGGATTTCATTAATATTTCATGGGAAGGTTACTGACATCTCCCTGACCAAGTGTTGTTATTTTTCGGGTTGATCAGAAATCCAATATGGCCACCACGGCCGCCATTTTTAAAAACTATTTCAAACTTAAAGTCAAGTTCTGCTGGGCCAATTGAACTGAAATTTGGTAGGAATGATCGACTAATGGTCCTGACAAAGTGTTATTATTTTTCGGGTTGATCAGAATTCAAATATGGCCGGTATGGCCGCCATTTTGAAAAAACATTTCAAACTTAAAGTCTAGTTCTACTGGGCTGATTGAACTGAAACTTTGTAGGAATTATCAACTAATGGTCCTGACAAAGTGGGGTTTTTTTTCGGGTTGATCAGAAATACAATTTGGCTGCCACGGCCACTTTTTTTGAAATAACTAGTTCAAACTTAAAAACAAGTTCTATTGGGCCAATTTAACTGAAACTCGGTCTAGGAATGATCAGCTCGTGGTCCTGACTAACTTAAGTTAACGTTATACTTAACTGTTTTTTACTCAAATTGGTACATATTTCAACAACAAAAATAAATACTGTAGGACTCAGATGACCGTTAAGGCCCATGGGCCTCTTGTTAATGAAAACCCTGCACCTGGTCATGTGTTATATCTAAAACATCATTCTAGAACCGATTTTAAGTAATTTTAAGGGTTGTTCTAAATAGCTTTACTACACATATTAGTCAAAATGTCTTTTGCGGTTTGGCATGAACTTTAAAATTCTCATGAAACATTTGCATTTTAATTCTCATCAATTAAAGTGCAGTGTGGGAATTCAGGCTTTTACAAGTATTTATGATTTTCTTTGACCCACAGATGCTGATCAAAGCAGGCTGTAACAAGAACATCACTATCAAGTATGACGTCACCCCGTTATATGAGGCTACATTTAGAGGTAGGTACAGGATCACTGCTTCACAACCTTATCATAAACTCTGTCTATCATCTGTTTCTATAACTCTCTTATGCAATATTAAGTATCATAAAGATGATATAAACTAAAGGATCAAATTATTGAACCTATTTATGACTCAAACTAAAAAGGTAGTATGTACTTTTCTAGTTATCCCCAATGCATGTCATAATTCCGCTATATTTTCATGAAGGTTCAAATCTTCATATAATGCTGTTACATTGGGGTGAGGATGCTAAACACGCTACAACTAGGATATGGATACTTTTTTTACACTCCACTGAGCCTCAAATCAATCTGATTAAAGTCCTATCTGCATTCTCTACCTAACGTGATACGTAGAGAAAGTAGGATAGGATTTTAATCGGATTGGCCTCAAATGAAATTGTTTTTCAGGCCATAGTTTCTTCATGATGTTTTTATACAGGCTTCCCATACTTAGTGCCCTGTTACAACTTGGTGTGAAGGTTTCTTTCACACCATAACTATGTCACTATGAAGTATATTTTCCACTCTGCTGAATACTGAAGGAGATTGTATCCAGAGCAGGGTATCTCTTGAGCTTTGCTCAGTGTTACCTCGGTTGTAATTAGATCCTAACTTTTTGGTACAAATTACAAAGCATGGTCTTGCTACACATTGGTTGTACTTTTCTTAGAGCATGTTTCTTCAGAGTATGGTAGTACAATGATATTTAGGAAATTATGGAACTTAAACTGGACCATTTTATTTGTAGGTCACTCGGACATTGTGGAGTTCCTTGTCAATGAGGAATGTGATGTCAATAAGACAGACATGTATGGCGTCAGTCCTCTCCACATTGCGTCTATGTATGGTCACCTGAACTGTGTCATCCTCCTAATTCTGGGTAAGACAACCTCCCTACACTTACAGACTGTAATACTGATGTCAATAAGACAGACATGTATGGCGTCAGTCCTCTCCACATTGCGTCTATGTATGGTCACCTGAACTGTGTCATCCTCCTAATTCTGGGTAAGACAACCTACACATACAGACTGTAATACTGATACGGCGATAATCTCTACAAAAACATTCTCTACTTGATCAGAAATGAAAGTTCGAAAGCTTTTATGTTTGTGAATCATTTTACTTTACTTTACTACCAACAATGTAGTGGATTCCTAGAATTACTCCAACAACCTTTATCATTGGGTTTTAGGATATTTGCTTTGATTCTTTCTGACCTACTGTATACTGGGAAACTTTTGCCCTGTCAATTATTTGCCGTTTGTCTATAAAATCCATGTTGGCCCGTGTAAATTTCACCCTGTAAACATGTAATGACTATATGTTGTATGTTTCATACTAACATTCACGGTCATAATCAATTCTCCTTTATTGGGGATGGCGGAAAAGCGAAAAGTTAAATTACAGCAAAATTTTCCCTGTATACAGTATTACTTGAATCAAAATTCAAACAAACATTTGAATTTGCAAATGAAATAATGAAGTTATTCTTATAAAGATTTTCCATATGTTTCATAAATAAACATTGGTATTTGTGTAAAAACTACATGTTTATCTTTAAGAAGATTATTCTAAACCAAAAGTGATGTGAACAAGATTTGAAAATATTGTTTGGGGTTGCCGTACTTTTGGGAATTGATTATTTCATTACATTTTCCCCACAAATTTGCATAGATTTACTGTAAAAAAAACAACCAAATCATGTCATTTATATTAGAAAATTTATTTTTATCAGGATTTGTTTCTGATAAATCTGTTCCTGTAAAAACATAGACAGGCGTATTAAGCCTTGATGAGAAATACATGGGAGATTTTACACAAAACTAGACTTAACTGGTTCAGTAACTAATGGGTAAGCTTCTATTACTACGGTACCATGTGATAAGGCTGTGTGATGACACAGTGGTGTTTTGTTTGATTTCCAGTGACTGAGGCTGCATAACCAGCAAGTGTCAGTCACACACGGCTCTGGGGACTAACCACTATGTAGTATTACTCAGTCACACACGGCTCTGGGAACTACCCACTATGTAGTATTACGGTACTTTTGTTTTGTTCCTGACCCCCCTCATGGTTTTAACATGTTCTATCAAACCTAATAATTTTTACTCTCAATATTTAAAGTGAAGTCACCCATTTACACTTATTTTCATATCAGTCATTTTAACATTTTGTTCACAAGGAGTCTCCTTTTTTTTAAAAAATATAAGCAATTACAATACAGATGAAAAGAATGTGTAAACAAAAATCTATCTATACCAAACCTATCGTTAAATTTTTTATTAATGTTTTTTTTGTGTAAAATATCTTGATATCTTGCAATTGACCTTCGGAAGAAAAAAACAAAGCTTATTGCTGACTTAAGAAATCTTTCAGAATTGGAAAATATTTCAATTGGCTCATGCTCTGATGTTAATTAGAGTACCGGTTTTAAGTAATACATATATAAAAATTTCATCTCAAATCAAAACATCTTCAATGTTCGCCTGATGGAGAGGAGATGAACAGTGTCAGTTTTTGATGACAGGTGGTGCTGACATGAGGCTAAGGATGCAGCACGGCCAGACTGCCCTTCAGGTTGCCATGGAGATGAACCATGCGGATGTTGTGGAGTACTTCCTGTGTAGAGGAGAAGACATTCTCAGTAAACCACATGGGAGTAACAGGTACAGTAACAGCAGTAAAGTTTTCTATCGGCAGGCCCATCAGGCCTTCAATCCATATTCATGAAGAACTGTTTGCGAAATATGTTCATGAAAAAAAGTGCTTTTTGATGCCAATAACAATTTCCTAATGTCAAAACAGTCATTCGTGTTTGTAACTGATATATCTAGGGGTCAAAATAAAGACCTCTCTTTTCCAAACTGGTTTCTAGCTCACCTAGCTCAAAGGGCTAAGTGAGCTTATAACATGACGCGGCGTCCATCGTCTATCTGTCCGATCGTTTGGCATCAGCTTTTTACTTTAAACAACTTCATCTGAATAATCAAGAGGCTTAGGGTGATGATATTTGGCCAGTAACATGCTGGGATGAACAGCTACCACGTTTGTTCATATGATTGACCTTTGCCCATATTCAAGGTCAAATGCCAGGGGTTAACAGGTCCTTTTGAATGACTTGGAGACATAGATAATTATTTTTGTCTGTAGCTTTATTTAAGCTCACTTTTAAGGTTGTAAGTGTGAGATTAATACCAGGTTAGCGATGCAGGCCACCTATGTAATACAATCTAAATACTTCAAGTTTAGCAAGCTATTTTATTCTCCATGCATCTGGTTCAATTTAGATACAAGTTTTTAATCATGTCAGATGTAAAAGAATTCATGTTGAATGACATTTGATCCCACAGTCTGAAGATAATAGCGACAGTGTTTGAGAAAGGCCACAAAGAGACAGTGGAGGTTTTACTGAGAGGCTGTGCCAACCTTGTCCTGTTACATTACCCTAGGGTCACAGAGATGTTCTGGTAAGTACACTACCACGGGTCACAGAGATGGTCTGGTAAGTACACTACCACGGGGTCACAGAGATGGATGTTCTGGTAAGTACACTACCCTGGGGTCACAGGGATGTTCTGGTAAGTACACTACCATGGGGTCACAGAGATGTTCTGGCAAGTACACTACCCCGGGGTCACAGAGATGTTCTGATGAGTACACTACCACGGGGTCACAGAGATGTTCTGGTAAGTACACTTCCCCGGGGTCACAGAGATGTTCTGGTAAGTACACTCCCACGGGTCACAGAGATGGTCTGGTAAGTACACTACCACGGGGTCACAGAGATGGATGTTCTGGTAAGTACACTACCCTGGGGTCACAGAGATGTGCTGGTAAGTACACTACCGCGGGTCACAGAGATGGTCTGGTAAGTACACTCCCACGGGGTCACAGAGATGTTCTGGTAAGTACACTTCCCCGGGGTCACAGAGATGTTCTGGTAAGTACACTACCCCGGGGTCACAGAGATGTTCTGGTAAGTACACTACCCTGGGGTCACAGAGATGTTCTGGTAAGTACACTACCATGGGGTCACAGAGATGTTCTGGTAAGTACACTACCCCGGGGTCACATAGATGTTCTGGTAAGTACACTACCCCGGGGTCACAGAGATGTTCTGATGAGTACACTACCACGGGGTCACAGAGATGTTCCGGTGAGTACACTACCACAGGGTCACAGAGATGTTCTGGTGAGTACACTACAACAGGGTCACAGAGATGTTCTGGTAAGTACACTTCCCCGGGGTCACAGAGATGTTCTGGTAAGTATACTACCACGGGTCACAGAGATGTTCTGGTGAGTACACAACCACGGGGTCACAGAGATGTTCTGGTGAGTACACTACCACGGGTCACAGAGATGTTCTGGGAAGTACACTACCCCGGGGTCACAGAGATGTTCGGGAAGTACACTACCACGGGTCACAGAGATGGTCTGGTAAGTACACTACCCCGGGGTCACAGAGATGTTCGGGAAGTACACTACCACGGGTCACAGAGATGGTCTGGTAAGTACACTACCCCAGGGTCACAGAGATGTTCTGGGAAGTACACTACCCCGGGGTCACAGAGATGTTCTGGTAAGCACACTACCACGGGGTCACAGAGATGTTCTGGTGAGTACACTACCACGGGTCACAGAGATGTTCTGGGAAGTACACTACCCCGGGGTCACAGAGATGTTCGGGAAGTACACTACCACGGGTCACAGAGATGGTCTGGTAAGTACACTACCACAGGGTCACAGAGATGTTCTGGTAAGCACACTACCACGGGGTCACAGAGATGTTCTGGTAAGTACATTACCACGGGGTCACAGAGATGTTCTGGTAAGTACCCTACCACGGGGTCACAGAGATGTTCTGGTAAGTACATTACCACGGGGTCACAGAGATGTTCTGGTAAGTACACCACCCCGGGGTCACAGAGATGTTCTGGTGAGTACACTACCACAGGGCCACAGAGATGTTCTGGTAAGTACACTACCCCAGGGTCACAGAGATGTTCTGGTAAGTACACTACCTCGGGTCACAGAGATGGTCTGGTAAGTACACTACCCCAGGGTCACAGAGATGTTCTGGTAAGTACACTACCATGGGGTCACATAGATGTTCTGGTAAGTACACTACCCCGGGGTCACATAGATGTTCTGGTAAGTACACTACCCCGGGGTCACAGAGATGTTCTGGTGAGTACACTACCACGGGGTCACAGAGATGTTCTGGTGAGTACACTACCACAGGGTCACAGAGATGTTCTGGTAAGTACACTACCCCGGGGTCACAGAGATGTTCTGGTAAGTACACTACCACGGGGTCACAGAGATGTTCTGGTGAGTACACTACCCTGGGGTCACAGAGATGTTCTGGTGAGTACACTGCATACACTACTGACTTCTTCAAACCACAGACAATACAAAACTTTAGACATTTATATATATAACACCAGACCTATCAACTTCATTATTTAAGCATTATATATATATATAGCACATTTTTGGTGCTGATATCAATGTTTTACACTCAACCTTGATGAGATTTTGAACAAATATTCTTTTTGACAAAATGAACAGAAGTCCAAAGTCCTTTGTTGGCTTTTAGAGCAATATTAAAAAAAACCCACTTCAGATATAAGATATTAAGCTTATAGTTTTTTCTTTCAAAATGTTTTATTTCAATAACTTGCATATTTTTATATACATCTTATAACCAGTATACATTGTTTTACATATCACTACATCATTCTTCATCTTATAACAAGCATACATTGTTTTACATATCACTGCATCATTCTTCATCTTCATCTTATATAACCAGCATACATTGTTTTACATATCACTACATCATTCTTCATCCTATAACCAGCATACATTGTTTTACATATCAATACATCATTTTTCATCTTGTAATAAAGCATACATTGTTTTACATATCACTACATCATTTTTCATCTTATTACCTGCATACATTGTTCTATACATCATCCTACTTCATTCTTATTAGGTATACATTGTTTTATATATATTATATAAATTTTCATCAGATTAAAATAACAAAAACCAATTATCACACAGGCTCATTCATTCACTCATTATTTTCATTATCAGAGTAGGTAAATTTATAAAGACTCACAATTCTTTTTGTACTTATTCATTACAGTAGCAACATACTTGTATTTATATTAATTATAGCTATAGCTGTGATTTCAATGAATGAATTAAAGCAATGAATGTATAATTTTGTCTGTTTGCACTTATTATATTATATTATAGCTTATAGTTAATGATTTACCAATATGTTATAATAGTACTATAGAAAACAAAATATTTCTTTGTTTAAGTATGTGTACAAGTTTAAGTCTGTGTACAGGTTTAAGTATGTGTACAGGTTTAAGTCTGTGTACAGGTTTAAGTCTGTGTATAGGTTTAAGTCTGTGTACAGGTTTAAGTATGTGTACAGGTTTAAGTCTGTGTACAGGTTTAAGTCTGTGTATAGGTTTAAGTCTGTGTACAGGTTTTAGTCTATGTACAGTTTTAAGTCTGTGTACAGGTTTAAGTCTGTGTACAGGTTTAAGGCTGTGTACAAATTTAAGTCTATGTACAAGTTAACATCTGTGTACAGGTTTAAGTCTGTGTACAGGTTTAAGTCTATGTACAGGTTAACATCTGTGTACAGGTTTAAGTCTGTGTACAAGTTTAAGTCTATGTACAAGTTAACATCTTTGTACAGGTTTAAGTCTGTGTACAGGTTGAAGTCTGTGTACAGGTTTAAGTCTGTGTACAAGTTTAAGTCTGTGTACAGGTTAAAGTCTGTGTACAGGTTTAAGTCTGTGTACAAGTTTAAGTCTATGTACAAGTTAACGTCTGTGTAAAGATGTGTATAATATTGAGTCTCTCCTCCACAGTAACAACAAACACCTGTTGGAGATGCTGTTTATGTCGGGGATACAGACCATCCCTGGGGTCCTGACAGTGCCTAAGCTTCACCCAAAGTATGTCTGCAATCCTGTCGCCGCTAAGTGGCTCGATGAGTACCACAAGAAACCTCGCTCTCTCAAAGCCTTATGTCGTATTCGAGTGCGCCGATGTCTAGGGAATAAAGTACTGTGCCTATCCAAAGGACTGCCACTACCAGCCGTTGTCAAGGACTATATCTGTCTGGGTGACATGTACGGAGAATAAGGTTCTGTGCCTAGCCATAGGATTACCACTACCAGCCGTTGTCAAGGACTATATCTGTCTGGGTGACATGTACGGAGAATAAGGTTCTGTGCCTAGCCATAGGATTACCACTACCAGCCGTTGTCAAGGACTATATCTGTCTGGGTGACATGTACGGAGAATAAGGTTCTGTGCCTAGCCATAGGATTACCACTACCAGCCGTTGTCAAGGACTATATCTGTCTGGGTGACATGTACGGAGAATAAGGTTCTGTGCCTAGCCATAGGATTACCACTACCAGCCGTTGTCAAGGACTATATCTGTCTGGGTGACATGTACGGAGAATAAGGTTCTGTGCCTATCCAAAGGATTACCACTACCAGCCGTTGTCAAGGACTATATCTGACTGGGTGACATGTACGGAGAATAAGGTTCTGTGCCTATCCAAAGGATTACCACTACCAGCCGTTGTCAAGGACTATATCTGACTGGGTGACATGTACGGAGAATAAGGTTCTGTGCCTATCCAAAGGATTACCACTACCAGCCGTTGTCAAGGACTATATCTGACTGGGTGACATGTACGGAGAATAAGGTTCTGTGCCTATCCAAAGGATTACCACTACCAGCCGTTGTCAAGGACTATATCTGACTGGGTGACATGTACGGAGAATAAGGTTCTGTGCCTATCCAAAGGATTGCCACTACCAGCCGTTGTCAAGGACTATATCTGTCTGGGTGACATGTACGGAGAATAAGGTTCTGTGCCTATCCAAAGGATTACCACTACCAGCCGTTGTCAAGGACTATATCTGTCTGGGTGACATGTACGGAGAATAAGGTTCTGTGCCTAGCCATAGGATTACCACTACCAGCCGTTGTCAAGGACTATATCTGTCTGGGTGACATGTACGGAGAATAAGGTTCTGTGCCTAGCCATAGGATTACCACTACCAGCCGTTGTCAAGGACTATATCTGTCTGGGTGACATGTACGGAGAATAAGGTTCTGTGCCTAGCCATAGGATTACCACTACCAGCCGTTGTCAAGGACTATATCTGTCTGGGTGACATGTACGGAGAATAAGGTTCTGTGCCTAGCCATAGGATTACCACTACCAGCCGTTGTCAAGGACTATATTATTACCACTACCAGCCGTTGTCAAGGACTATTACATCTGTGTGTTTGCAAGTCATTTAGCAACATCAAAACTGTAGGACATCAGGTGATCACCATTCGGATTAATATCCAAATTATTTCATTTTTAATTGAATGCAGGAAAAAACCCATTTACCATCAATGAACAGATGTGTTTTGCATTAGAACATATTGATTTTAAGCTACTGGTCAAGTAGAGCCTTGTTAGTTATTAAATCACCATTTAGGAGTGTGCAGCAATTTTATTTTAATCAGTATGTCTTTTTCATATTCACTTTCATTAACAAGTTTTTATAGTGAAGATTAATGTAAATGTCTTTATAGTTCTTGAATGGCGGACCTGTATTTACTGCTCTCCCCATGGGATTGTTACGGGTACAATTGTGTGGATGACAGAACAATAGATTGGTATTGCTGAAAGCCTTTTGTCTTTCATAGGTGGACGTGTGCTTCGTTAGTACTTGTAGTGGTGGAGCTGTGTACATATGAAGTCGTGGTGTATAATTTATGAAAGATTTTTGAATTTTGCTCATATTTTCAATCAAAAGGCAGACTGTGATGTTGTTGACAGTCTGGTACAAACAGTTAATACACACTGATGTTGTCGACAGTCTGGTACGAACAGTTACTACACACTGATGCTGAGTCTGGAACAAGGAGTTGCACCTAACAGGTGTCGCGATTATTTCAGGGATTTTAAAATCTGTAGAGTTAGCTGCGTTTACTGCTACGTGAAGAATTCAGTGCAATAAGATAGAATTATGCTGGCGTATATGTATAAGTCTAGCCACTCAACTGTCATGAACTGTTCTTTGAATCTGATTTTTTTATGTTTTTTTTTTATTGTAATTCACCGGTGCTTGATTTATGAATGGAGAGAATAACATAGTCATTTTAGTACCGGTGTTTCTGTCATTATACTACATTTTTTCATACTAGTAACTAGGAATAATGTATACCAGGACATTTTCGCTCAGTCAAACTTTTGCCCTTCGCTGGTAAAGTCCATATTCGATCAGTTTTAAATTCACCTTCACTTTTAATTACTATGTATGTAAGTTGTTTACTGTGGTTTGTTCTCGTTACGAAGGTCGAAAAAGGCAACATTCAACTGCAGCAAAAATTTACCAGTAAACGGTATATGTGCATTGTACATGTAGTACTTGGTAGTACACTTAACCAGTATTATACATGTATATGTGATACTGGTTAGTGGGTATACTACCTTTTACTTAATCTCAAGATTACTAATATTAAATATCAGAATTCTCAATCATCTCTGTTGATATATATTTTACATCATGGAAAATAAGGTTTGGCATGATTTTGTTGGAAAAGAGCTGAAACTGTTTTCATAAAAGCTTCAAAAAGATTTTAAAAATCTAATGTATTTATTCATTGAAAGAAAAGTTTTAAAGGAATTTAATTTTACGGACAAAGAATCACACCTTCTAGACTCTAAACAACTTTTTAACTTGATCTTCATTTTATTTTGTAGTTACTTTGAGGTGGAATGTAAAGTTCTGGTGAGAAAAACAAGTTTTTAGTGTTTGGCCAAGATTTTTATTACTTTGTGAAGTTTATAATTGTGAAGGTCTATATGTTTGATTGTTTTCTCTAACAGAAAGTTTTCTGTCATGAGTGATTTAAAAGATTCATTGACAAAAGCCAGACCAGGACCATTATGTGTTTTTATGAGATATTGTTTATGCTTTGTCTAATGACAGATACTTTTTAGAGTACCTTTATTTTTTGTCGTACATCAGTTACAGTATTTTTCTTCCCCCCCCCCCGTGACTTTTCCAAATGTTTTGTGTTGTACAGATTGTATTCTGATATGAACATGTCTGTGCTGGTGGTAGTAGTAGCAGCTGGTTCTGCGACGTCTATGTTATATTGATGTTTGGATGGCTTCTCTCTTGCCCTTCGTCTCTCCTTGAGAATCCACTTCATAATTCCTTCCTCAAGGATCTTCCTTCTACTCAATTCTTCACTTTACAAAACATTTCCTTCTACTGGACTCCTCACAACACACTTCAATTTATTCTTACAGTACTATCTAGGTAAATCATTTGAATTAAATGAAAATATGTAATTTATGTAATCATTTAACAATTTCTTTTGAGTTTTCCTGAACTTTTATATGTTAAGTTATGTTAACCTGTATGGAGACATTGATTGTTCTACACATATATCCTGTTTTCACATTGATTTAGAGTACATTGTGTTACGATTTGTTTTGTAGAAATATACATACAGTAGTTTACATTTAGTTTAAATGGCATGCCTCCTTTCATTGATGTATCCAGCCATTTATTAGGATATCATTGTTAAGTTGTAGTTGGCAGGTATTACTACATGTTTTGCTAAAAATAAAAAAATCTCATAAAAAGTGGGAATTGAAATGAATTTGATTATTATCAGAAACAGTTATTGGTTTAACAGTAACCATAGTATCGCAGGTAACAAAGCTTTTTAAAGAATTACAGAATATCTGCTTTTGATCTGTATTTTGCAAAATCCAGACTGACATTTAACTATAAGATACTCCATATATTGTGTATGTACATTAATGTTTGATATTTTACATTTGTTGAAAACCGATGTATATAGCTTTTTTTGTATATTATTGTGTACTTATTACTGATATACACAGGTAGCACCCATGTGGTGAGCCCCTACCCTGTTTGTTAGCACCCCCTGTGGTGGGCCCCCCTACCCTGTTTGTTAGCACCTCCTGTGGTGGGCCCCCCTGACCTGTTTGTTAGCACCTCCTGTGGTGGGCCCCCTACCATGTTTGTTAGCACCTCATGTGGTGGTCCCCCTACCCTGTTTGTTAGCACCTCCTGTAGTGGCCCCACTCTTGCTATATCTAGTCAAACCTGGGTGCACCACAAGAAATTATATGTAAACAAATTATAGCTATTATGTTTTAATCTTTTTCAATTTGACATAATGCCAAACTCTTTACCCAGTATTTAGTTGAAAAGACACATTATGTTTGTTATCCTCCCAACTTAAATGGATATGATAACAATGATTTAAATCATAATAAATGTATGTAAATTGCAAACATTTCTTTTTTTTAAATCAAATTTTTCCAATTTACATTAATCACTCTTGTTGGCCAGGATGCCACATAAGGAGTCTTAATGTGGAAGGTTACCAAAGTGCCTGGTGAAAACCAAGTGGTTGAGCAGGTGACCCAATATCTGTTCATGTCTGATTATAAGTGATAGGGAATTAAACCCCAGCCGTCTCGGTGAAAGGTAGGTGGGATATCCATTGTGCCACCCGACTATCTGATTGCATACCTTTCGATATTACCTAGTTTTATTTACCTATGGTTATCGTTGCCTAATATTTAATGTTATTGGAGTAATGAGTTTATATATATGTATTGTATGTATTTAACATGAAGAATGATGAAGTGCCTTGTACACATGGTCAGAACATCAATCAAGTGACGGGCAGGTATCACGATCTACTAGTGTTATCAGCAAAGAGACGATTTCCAGTTCAAAGTGGAAGTCATATGCATAGATTAAAGAGTAACGCCTGTAATAGCTCGGCCTCCTAGTGAATGTAAAGGCGACTTTTTGTGTTATATGTGTATGGAGTTCGGCTGCTAATCAGCTGGAGTCACTAGATCACATTGAAGGAATTGGGGTGTGATGTAACGATTAGAAAATACATTTTTTATCGATAGGTTTTAATAATGAGTTTGCGTCTAAGAAGAAAACCAGAGTTACGCCACAATCGGTACATTATCTGGGTTTCTAACGATGCGGTCCTACGTTGTTTGTCAGTCTATTTTGGTACTGGGAAGTTATAAGGGCATAATATTGATCTAGCATGCTGACCATTTACTTAACTCTATGCTTAGATTGTAGTGTTTCAGATAATCTATGTAAATATCCTAGAATATGATCGGTTTCGTTAATGTTTTTACTGTAAGCTGTATGCCATACTAGATGGGGTACATTTTAGAGACTTCTTAGAGGTTGGATCTGTTTATAATTATTGTGCACATTTATAACTGTCAACATCATTCAGTTAATCAACTTGTTTCTCGGGCATATCTCTGGAAATGTCAGTTATTTTCAAAACATCATTGATTTCTATTTCATTGAATGGAGATGAGAGATACAAATCATTTAACAGAAATACCTTTTGATTCTTCCCCCTCAACCCAAACTTATCGCCACCTCGTCACGGAAAGTGTACTGTCTTGACCACTGTCCATTTCCACCTGGTCATACATTGGGTTCAGTAAATGGTTTTAAATTTATGTCTTTCATATGTTTTATTTATTGTATAACTGGATGTATAATTCTGCTGTCACACTTAAGAAACGTGTTAAGTTTAGTGTATTGGTTTCACTGAGATTTTCGCTGTAGATTATTGTTACATTATTGATAGTTATCACTGCTGATTGTCTGTTCACATGTTACTAGGAGTCAGCACCATACACGATTATTGATGGTGCTAGCTGTCCATTGTTTTCACCGGTATTGTTTTTTAATGATTTAACATAATGATTAAAACTGTTATTTAATAGATATTGTGTCTGTGTTTCTTGTTACTATAATACAGTAAACAATAAGGGCTGGGACAGTTAATCATGACATGATGTCAATACATCATGAGCCTTGTTACCTGTCTCAGCACTACACAGTACTGTTGTTACTCTACTGATCCATTGTATCAATGATGAAATGCACTTGTCCTCATAAAACTAATAACATATTTTGGTGAGAGAGTTGTATAACATACAAATCATATAACTTCTAAAATATATTGACATCGAGAAAGGATGTTCTCTGTTGGTGATGACAACATTTCATTAGTAATTAGATAAGAAACTATCGAGCTGATTCTTATAGAGGGAAATTACATGGTCATACTTATTGTAAGAAATGTATCATGATCTGCATTACATCACAGTGCGTCATACGGGTCCGAGTTAAATCTATAGAACCACCAGGCAGTCCCCTCGACTACTAAATTGTATATACAGATATCAGCATCACATGTCCTTCATGTGTTGTTTCATACATTGGGTTTCTGACTTGGGCATTGTAATAATGTAACAATTACATTTACAAGAGGCCCAATGGGCCAGTGTCGCTCACCGGTCATTCATTTAGCATCATTCTGTGACCTTCAAAGATGGTCTAGGTAGAATTTAAATAGGCTAAATATAACACATTTTTGGTCATTGTTGGAATTTTTAAAAATGTCTTTACACCTTATGGATCTTTGCTGGATGACTTTATCTGACCTACAAAGTTGGTTGATTTAGGTCATTCAATCAGATCAAACATTCATAACATTTTCCACCATAAAGTTACATGTAAAAATAATTTAAAGCTACTTGGTTATCAGAATAAATCATTAAAAGGGTTTAACACATTTATACTGTGACATTGAAAGTTGGTCAAGATAAATTCATTTGAACAAGAGGCCCAATGGGCCTGCATCGCTCACCTAGTCTAAATCTCACACTTGTAACCTGTAAAGTGATATAAAATAGAGCTACAGAAAAAAATATCAGTATTTATGGCTATAAGTCATTCAAAAGAACATGTTAAAAGATTTTTTTTTTTATTAAGACAGGTCATTTAAATGTTTACACATATTTGACCAAATGTGACCTTGAAAGTGGGTCAAGGTTATTCAAATTCCAAAGCTTGATAGCCCTTCATCCAAGCATGCTACTTGCTAAATATCAACATTCAACATTCTGGGCCTCATGGTTATTCAGGAGAAGTCATTTAAAGATTATAAGCAAATTCGACTCCTGTAACATTGAATATAAGTCAAGGTCATTCACTTTAACAAACTTGGTAGCCCTTGATCCCAGCATGCTACTGACCAGCTATCAACATTCTAGGCCTGATGTTTATTCAGAAGAAGTTGTTTAAATATTTTAACATATTTGACCGCTGTGACCTTGAATATAATTCAAGGTCATTCATTTGTCCGTCCGTCCGGCGTCAATATTTTACTTTAAACAACTTCTTCTTAATAACCGAGAGGCCTAGGGTGATGATATTTAGCCAGTAGCATGCTGGGATAAAGGGCTACCAAATTTGTTTAAATGAATGACCTTCATCCATTTTCAAGGTCACAGGGGTCTAATATGTTTAAAACAACTTCTCCTGAATACCCAAGAGGCCTATCTGCCCTGCACAGCCAAGGACCAAGGGGAACCTACATATAAAATTTGAGAAAGATCCCTTCGGTACTTCTTGAGAAATACCGATAACAAGAATTGTTTAAGGACGGACGACGGACGCAGGGTGATTTGAATAGCCCACCATCACATGATGGTGGGCTCAAAAGTAAGACAAACTCTGTACCAGGGCATAAGCCATATGGCCTTTTGTGCTAACAATTTACCTGTATAATGGAAAAACAAACATACGGTAATAATCCATAAAATCTATGACAGTGTGAATATTTACCGTCAAGTACGGGCAGGAAGTATGTTTCAGTCTGTGTGCAATGGTGCGACCCTTACAGTTACAGTATTATTGTTGATCCCTCGTGACCTTGATTGTGTATGCCGAGATACCTAGCTGACGACAGGTAGTAGCGACTGGACCTAGCATTGATGTTGCACACCACCTGGCTTCGGAGCAAGATCGAACATGATTGTGAGAGGCTGCCAGCTATCTATTACCATCCTGTGACTGCAGCAGTATACATAATGCGTCATTAAACATAATTACTGATGATTTTTAGCTCACCTGGCCCGAAGGGTCAAGTGAGCTTATGCCATGGCACAGCGTCCGTCGTCCGGCAACTTTTTCCTTTAAAACGCTACTAGTCCTTAACGGCTCAAGGGATTTTGACCAAATATGGTCTGGAGCATCAGTGGCTAAAGGGTTCTCAGTTTTGTATAAACGGAGGGTATGGTCCCCCTGTGGACAGAGGGGCGGGGCCAAATATGAGGAAAATAGGTAAATCTTTAAAAATCCTCTTCTCAAAAAATAGAAGGATTTTGACCAAATTTGTTATAGAGCATCTTTGGACAAAGGAGCCTCATGTTTGTATAAACGAAGGTAAGGGCCGGGCCCAATAGGGGAAATAGAGGATTTTTTTCTCTCCTACTATACAAGTGAAGGGATTTAAACCAAATGCATCCTGAAGCATGCTTAGGGACAAAAGAATCAATTTTGTATAAACTGAGGAGTGTGGGCCCCCTTTTTTGGGGCCCTATAGGGGAAATAGAGGAAAACATTAAAGATCCTTCTCCTTTTGTACCAATGAAGGGGTTTTGACCAAGTTTGGTCTGGAGCATCATTGGCCAAAGGGTTCTCAGTTTTGTATCAACAGAGGGTATGGTCCCCCTGGGGGCAGATGGGCGGGGCCAAGTAAGGGGAAAATAGGTAAATCTTTAAAAATCTCCTTCTTCTCAACCAATTGAAGGATTTTTACCAAATTTGTTCTAGAGCATTTTTGGACAAAGGAGCCCCAAGTTTGTATAAACGGAGGGTGTGGCCCTTCTTTTTTTCTCCTGCTCAAATTCAGATTCTGTATGTGCTCATGTTCAAGTGATAAAATAATAACGCGAAATACTGTTTTCAGTATTTAAACATGACTTTCTGACTTTGGCGCAAAATTTAAGCAAATAATAAGAGGTTGGTTTGAGCACAGAATCCATGCTTGAGCATGAGAACGCTTTCATGAATACAAACCCAGGTCTCACGTTCCTATACATACAAAGTTATGGGCCTTCATTTATTTTTGGCGCTGAAGTTTCAATACTACTTTTTTCTTTCCTTTTCGTTGTTCCAAATGTGTTTTGGTATCTGTCTGTTACATATGGTTTCAAGTCAATTTAATAATTCATTTACACTCATTTTTATGTCAACAGGATTTTTTATTAGACATATACCATACATACATCTAACACCTAATGCTGTTGAGCTTATGCTGTGAATCAACATTTTGTCCATCATCATATTCAGCAGAATCATAAGGTAATTATTCTGTCTATAGCTTGTGATGAAGGTCTAGCAAGTTTGTTTAAATAAAGAACCTTAACCCATCTTTAAGATCACATGTTGGTAGGTTGAAAACACTTTTGATAACTTATTCAAAATAACTGTTATGCTACGTAGCGGACAAAATCTTCTACATCATTTCAGTATATACTGTTTTTTCCGCACACTTTTTAAGTACTCGTATAATTCTATAAAGTAAAACACAATGCATATTCATTATTATACTGCAATTTATTTTCTGTACAATTCTAAAACAGGTCTATCATAAATAACATGATTTGAGTACAAATATATAAAATACATATGGCATTATGGAAACTTCAGCTACAACATACTGCACATGAAATCAGCAATATATTATATAGCTGTACCAACACTACTTGGACGGAATGCTTCACGGAGTCAATTTCTTATTCGATTTGAAAATTGCCCTATCACCGATATATGGTTTATCATTGCATGATAGCAGTAATAATGTTTGGAAAATACAAGACATGTATGTATTGTCTATCACAGTTTATGTCTGTCTGGAAAAGGCTGAGGGAGAAAAAAAATGATTTTCAATAATAAACAAAAGTATGGATTTGGCTCTTCTCCAAATACAGAAATGGCCTAGTCAGTGCCAGGCTTTAAAGCTTGCTTAAACATCCTAGCACTAGTCTTTTAATATCTAATGTTAATCCAAGCTTAGGTCTATTACTCTGCCATAACCACAGGTCAACAACAGAATTTGGTCCACAGCAGACCACCAAACTTTCAAAGCCTACTACTTGGTGACAGCAGCCACTAGCTACCTTGGCCATCACACTAGAATGACTATTCAGAAAATGTTGCTACCACAAACAGGTCCATGGTTGCTACCACAAACAGGTCCATGGTTGCTACCACAAGACTAACTACACCATCATTGGATCGTGGGTCGCTTAAACCTCAGCATCTAACACATATGGTAGGTCTGCAGCCACATTTCGGACAAGTCTCGTCACTAGTGATTGTTGACACGAGTCGACTATTCAGACACAGTAGCTACCACGGACTGTAGGTCCTCTATTCACTTTCCTGACAAGTCTCTTCACTAGTGATTGTTGACACGAGTCGACTATTTAGACACAGTAGCTACCACAGACTGTAGGTCCTCTATTTACTTTCCTGACAAGGCTCGTCACTAGTGATTGTTGACACGAGTCGACTATTCAGACACAGTAGCTACCACAGACTGTAGGTCCTCTATTTACTTTCCTGACAAGTCTCATCACTAGTGATTGTTGACACGAGTCGACTATTCAGACACAGTAGCTACCACAGACTGTAGGTTCTCTAGACACTTTCCTGACAAGTCTCATCACTAGTGATTGTTGACACGAGTCGACTATTCAGACACAGTAGCTACCACGGACTGTAGGTCCTCTATTCACTTTCCTGACAAGGCTCGTCACTAGTGATTGTTGACATGAGTCGACTATTCAGACACAGTAGCTACCACAGACTGTAGGTCCTCTATTCACTTTCCTGACAAGGCTCGTCACTAGTGATTGTTGACAGGAGTCGACTATTCAGACACAGTAGCTGCCACAGACTGTAGGTCCTCTATTGACTTTCCTGACAAGTCTCGTCACTCGTGATTGTTGACACGAGTCGGCCTATTCAGCCACAGTAGCTACCACGGACTGTAGGTCCTCTAGTGACGAGACTTTTATTCACTTTCCTGACAAGTCTCTTCACTAGTGATTGTTGACACGAGTCGACTATTTAGACACAGTAGCTACCACAGACTGTAGGTCCTCTATTTACTTTCCTGACAAGTCTCGTCACTAGTGATTGTTGACACGAGTCGGACTATTCAGACACAGTAGCTACCACGGACTGTAGGTCCTCTAGTGACGAGACTTTTATTCACTTTCCTGACAAGTCTCTTCACTAGTGATTGTTGACACGAGTCGACTATTCAGACACAGTAGCTACCACGGACTGTAGGTTCTCTAGACACTTTCCTGACAAGTCTCGTCACTAGTGATTGTTGACACGAGTCGACTATTCAGACACAGTAGCTACCACGGACTACAGGTCCTCTATTCACTTTCCTGACAAGGCTCATCACTAGTGATTGTTGACACGAGTCGACTATTCAGACACAGTATCTACCACAGACTGTAGGTCCTCTATTTACTTTCCTGACAAGTCTCATCACTAGCGATTGTTGACACGAGTTGACTATTCAGACACAGTAGCTACCACGGACTGTAGGTTCTCTAGACACTTTTCTGACATATCTCGTCTGTAGTGGTTGTCGATGTTGTGTATTACTTCCTGGAGTTTGGGGATCACATTGGCATTCTTCATCATCACTTTGGCCTAAGAAAGAAGAGTTATCTATTAAACACTGGTTTACTTTAGAGGTCATTTGAAGGCCTAAGAAAGAGGAGTTATCTATTAGACACTGGTTTACTCTAGAGGTCATCTGAAGGTCAAACCCTTCAGGTATACAGTAACAATTCATTGTTAACAAAATACTGAAGTGAGAGTTGCAGCTAGAAGCAAATAGATGCACAGATGTGATTTTATTGTTAACCATTGAAATACTGAAGGCTCATAGAAATAGAGACAAGAGGCCCAGGGGCCTTGATAGCTCACCTGGTATTTTATTTTTCAATTTAAAACCTGCTGAGTACCATACAGGTTTATCAAAGGAGTATAAGAAACAAAGTTGCAAGAAGAACTACATATAAATCTGTTTTGGTGGGAAAGACACCAAGAAAATGAGTTTCCATGTTAGGTCCCAATTTTCCTCTATTTTCCCTATTGGGCCTCACATGCACCTTTTTATACAAATTAAACACATTGAATTTTCCCCCTAAGCATGCTTCAGGTCACATTTGGTTTAAATCCCCTCATTTGTACAGAAGGGAAAATATTTTTCGTTATTTCCCCTATTGGGCCCTGCTCCTTTTGCCCAAAGATTCTCTAGAACAAGTAGTTTGGTTAAAATCCCTTCAAGGGTACAGAAGGAGAAGGATCTTTGATGTTTTCCTCTATTTCCCCTAATGGGCCCCACCCATCTGCCCCAAAGAAGGGGGCCCACACACCTCAGTTTATACAAAATTGATTCTTTTGTCCCTAATCATACCTCAGACTGCATTTGGTTTAAATCCATTCACTTGTACAGTAGGAGAGAAAAAATCCTCTATTTCCCTTAAGCAACATGGATCAGCCAGACACATAGACAAAACCCACCCTGATCATAACATGGATCAGCCAGACAGAGAGATGATTACCACCCTGATCACAACATGGATCAGCCAGACAAAGAGACGATACCCACCCTGATCATAACATGGATCAGCCAGACATAGACATGATACCCACCCTGATCACAACATGAATCAGCCGGACACAGACATGATATCCACCCTGATCACAACATGGATCAGCCAGACAGAGAGGAA